>NC_046189.1:38335430-38607930 GCF_011004875.1 Balearica regulorum gibbericeps
GGGAAGATGTCTAGTTAGGGGAGGAAATGGTTCAGATAAAGTAATAATAATCAAACAAATTGCAGAAGGTGTCCTAAAACATTAGAGGAAAAGCCCTGATATGGTCGGGGTGAGGATGACCGTGGCTTAGGTAAGCACTTTGGGAAGCTGAGGTCTGCTCAATAATGGAGAATTGGAGGACAATCGTCTGCGTGAAGAAAGCAAGCCCAAAATATGAAGAATGGGGTATTTCATAAGACTCGACTGTATCTGTGCCAACGCCCTTTGCAGGCAGTAATGGACATGACAGCCTAAGACGTCTTTTCCCATATAAATGGGGACTCTTTGCAAGTCCAAAGTGTTAAAGTTCTCTAAACAACGAATTAAATGCAAGCCCGAGTGAAATATTTATTTACTTTGCCAAAAGTGAGAATATGGTTTTGTTAAAGAGATCTGACAGAAGTAACATGGTGTTTGATGCAGGAGAGCTGACAGCGGCATGGAGTGAGCGCTGATTATCCTGAAGACACTGTCAGCTAGGATTGATTTCCACTTTCTCCGTTTATGTAACGGTTCCTGTAATACAGCTGACCCCAAATCACGTTACCTTGTCATTTCTCTGCATGGATCAAGAAGAGACGAGCTGAAAATAGCTAGGCACTGACCTTGAACTTGCCAGAAAAGTGAGAAGTGACAGTGGGGGATTTTCAGCGAGCGGTCCCCGCACAAAGGCGCGGGCGGCTGCTCTGCAGTTCCAGCAGCACAAGGGGGCAGAGCAGCACTAGAGATTACAGGTGAAGCAGCTGATGCTACAGAAGCACAAGTCTATGCCAAATGGCTTGGTTTGTTTTTGTTTTTTTTTTTTTTCTTTCCCCCTTTCTTTTTCTTTCTTTCATTTTTTTTTTCCCCTTTAAAATTTGGGGAGATGCTAGCTAGAAGAGCTGCTGACTTCAAAATCTGGACGTTCCCATTATTCATGGCTTGAAAATACGATTGTTTGAAGCTGGAGAGGGACTTTTTACAAGGGCATGGAGCGATAGGACAAGGGTTAATGGTTTTAAGGTGAAGGAGGGTATATTTAGATTAGATATTAGGAAGAAGTTCTGCACTGTGAGGGTGGTGGAACAGGTTCTCCAGAGAGGTTGTGGATGCCCCATCCCTGGTAGTGTTCCAGGCGAGGTTGGATGGGGCTTTGGGCAACCTGGGCTAGTGGAGGGTGTCCCTGCTCATGGCAGGGGGGTTGGAACTAGCTGGGCTTTGAGGTCCCTCCCAACACAAATAATTCTATGATTCTGTGATTCTATGATGTTTAATATTGAAATACCTTCCTAAGTGAATGCATTGCTAGGAAGTTTTGCATCCTCTCTATGAATAATTCACCATCATTTTCCTAGCATCTAGAGAAAGAATGAAACATTTGTATTATCATTAATAGAGTTGTCTACAATTTGGTGGATGTTTGACAAGATCAATGCATTCCTCAGAGCCTGTAAATCCCTTTGAGTTTCATAGAAAACATGGTGTAAATATTTTAAAATATTTTTAAGCTGATAGGGCAAACTAAAAAATAGTAAAATAATTAAAGAGGGGGTTTTGGGGTTTCTTTTTTTGTTGTTTGTTTGGGGTTTTTTGTTTTGTTTTCTCCAGCTATGGCATTTCTCCCTATTGTATATCTTGAGGGGAAAAAGAAGAAAACTTGGTTGTGAAGATACTATTTAATTTACCATCTAAAAACTATGCTCCGCTGCTTTTGTTTCATGTTTTCTTTCATCTCCACTTGCCTCTTAACAGGTCTTTTTGTCTCTGTTGCTGGCAGTAGCTGTGGAGACATGAGATGCCATTGCCGGCTCTTCTCAAGGATCTGGTGCTTTGGGGTGTCACCACTTGGTGCGAGAGCTTGGGGCAGGACCAGGAACCCTGTACTCATCCTGTAAGGTGTCTGGCCACAGTTCCCACCTTCATTTGGTAATACCAAGGCAGGTGTACCTGCTGGAAAGACGATGATGGGCAGTCCAGCCCAGACCTTGCTCTTCTGCCAAATGAGTTGGTGGTTCCCTTAAAACATGATCTTTTCCCTCAAGGGAATATCAGACGCTGCGGTGCAGGGTGGTTTGAGCACTCCTCCCTTCACTCTGAAGATACCTGCTGTTCACTTGCCTTGTTCAGTGTCTTTGCAGAAGGAAAATATTCTTGCATTTTTTCCTACCGATGAATCTCTTATTTTTTTTCCTTCAAGTCACTTAGGGAAGTTAACCTTGGTTTCCCAAACTGATAGAAAAGCAGATAAAGAAACACTCAGAAAATATCTTCTAGGGTAGTGTTAGTAGTTCTTCAGAAAACACAGGGACGTGCAAGGGGTAAAAATGTGTTTCTTCTTTTGAAATTATTTGGTGTAGTGTAATTTATGGAATAGCAGTGGAAACTTATGGTAATAGAAATTTTGGGGAATATTACATAGGATGTGATGTCTTGTTTAAGAGTAGGATACAGATGCAGACTGAGGTTTTCATTTCTCTGTGGTAACTGGTGACTGGGGCTGTGGAAGAAACAACCGTTCAGAAGGAAAAAGGAAAAAAAGACACCCACACCCATACGCACTCCCTTCATTCTTTCCATCAAAAATGTGCAAAAATTATTAATCTGATGTCAATGGGGTGAATTTTAAGAGCTCTCCTTTGTCTTAGCTTGCTCAAAGTCAAAGGACTTTGGGGTTGGATCAAGTTCTTGTAGCTCAAATCTTTCTTCTTCTAAAGCTCTGGAAAACGAAGCCTTTGAGCTGTCCTGGTAAGGCAACTGAGCAGACTAAGACAACCTAGACATCAGGTTTTAACTAAACAGAACCCCCTGAATAGTATTATTTTCTGTAATTTAGCATCTAATTCAAATTGAAGTAATCCCAGTTCTTTTGTATCATTTTAATTATTTTGTAACCCATTCCATACATCCTTATTTTTATTTCTGGTTTTTTTTGCTAGTAGGAAAAACTTATTTCCTGCATCTGTTCTGAATGTGCTTCTCAGGCTTCTAATTTTTCTACTGTTTTATCCTGTAAAGAGTGGCATTCAAATATATAGACCTCTTAATGACACAAGTTACTACCCTGATGCTAAATGTCCCAACGCACTATAAAGCTACATCTCTTTGCTTCAGGAGTGAGATAGCAACATGCCATGATGATAGAGAGATAATATTTTATATACGTAATATTTCAGTTGGCTTCCATGATAGCCTTCTGTTGTATTTATTTATTACAACCAAGTGGAGAAGAAGCTGGACTGGAATTTACCATGTTTCCCTGGTCCCAGCTTAGACGTTGGCCTGCCAAGAGAATTTTAGTCCTTTCTTCTGTTTCTCTACCTGTAAAATGGGGCTGAGGGTGATGCAGCTCTCCTTTGCACACATTACAGAGTCTGCCTCAGAACTGGGTCGACTGTTACGTTTCAATCATGCTCATTACATAGATAATTCTATTCTCATTATATTAACTCTATTAATTGAAATAGAATTATTCCACAATTATGCTAGTGTAACTGAGAGGGGAACTTGGCCCCAGGTCCTGTACATTTTCCTTATCTCTATACTCTGTGCTTAACTATTTCACTGTTTTTCACCAAAGAAGTCTTGTTTTGGCTTCATCATTAATCAGTTCTGTTCCCTTGGTTCTATACCCACGTGCTTTTTAGCAGCATTAGGTTTCTCTGAGGGCTTTCATGTTTTATAGTGTATATTTCAAAAAGTATGCTTAAAAGTATTGTTTAAAAGAGTCTCTTTGGCAATATGTGTCAGGGCACACCGTGACAAGGAACATAAGTTGTGGAATTATATTCCTCTTACGCTATCTTTATTAAGTACTGTATTACGGCTGAATTGTGGCATCTAACACGTTTCCTTTCAAAATGCCATGAGATGTGAAATATGTAGGTACTGAAACTGAGATGATATCAAACTTCCCATAGCTAGTCTTGGGCACCTGACCTGCATAGTTTCCCACAGGGGAAAAGTAAGCTCCATTTCTTTAAATTTCCAATGAGAAGGGACATGTGTCTCCTCGCATTGAGTTACATTACATCACATCATGTGACACAAAGTGACCCAATGCAACATGACAGGAGAGGTAAAGAACCAGGGTTTTTTCGTTTGTTTTATTACTGCAGTGAAATAATTGCACTACTGATGCAATGAAACGAGGATCAAATTATTTCGTGCATGCCCTAAATACACGTGGTATTGCACAATATACTGACATGCTTACTAAATGTTGTCTAATGCTCTGAGAAGAGGTTTCAAAACAGACGGTAGAGTTTCCTTGTTAGGCAACGTGTCTATTCTTAGAGAAATAGTTGACAGCAGGATTGTCCTGCCCTAAATCAGATCAAATTCCCTTTGAAGTCAGCCTTTTCTTTTTTTTTTTTTTTTTCCTTTCCAGGATCCAATCCAGTCATGTTAACATAGTAATATTTTATTTTCTGTTTGATTTCTTGCCTGGTGAGGTTCATAGCCTTAATGGAAATAAGTTTTGATCATCTGTGATTTTGTGTTTCTGGGTGTGCATGCATGCCATGGTAAGACTGGAATTGAAACCTTCGCCTTCAAAGGGCCCAAGACCCTACACCTTGAGAGAAAGAAGGAGGTTCATTGTTCATTATGCAGACTGTAGAAAAAATGGTATTTGTATTTCAGAGACCAATTTTATATTTGTTACTTTAGGACAGTACTGAATACGCCTAAACTTTCGAAATGGTTATGCTTTGCTTTTCGTGATTACTGGTGATTTGAGCTGCCACGTATTCTGACAGTTACAGTAAAAAGTTTCATTTAAGAGTACAGCCAAACCCCAAATAAAGTAAAAATGTGCTATCCTTTCTAGTCTCTGAATCTTCCCCCAGTTTTGGAATCAAATTTGAAAGATTGTGAAATACCCTATCCCATTTTCCCTTACTTCCTCCCACCCCCCAGAGCTCTACAAGAAAGATTATTTTCCTGGATATTTCATCCGTGGCCAGAACTGGAAGTACTGCAGCTGTGATGAGCGAATCTGTTCTCGTGACATCTCTAGCCTCAAGGCAGGTAGAAAACCCAGACGAGCATCCAAACTTTCGTGTGTTTATTTGGACCAAACCTGGGTTTTGGACCAACTGAGCTTCACATCAGCAGTTCTGTCATCCTTAAGAGCTCATTCTTCTTGATTGTGGTCCTGAAGTCAGACTCTTACTTTATAACCTCATTACACAAAAACCCCCAATGTTTAAAAATTAAAGTGCCAGGTGCCAACTCTTTTCAGTAGTTGGCTACTTCAACTTTGAGCTTTCCATTTTTTATCAGCAAATGATAAACTGAAAATTCAGTGTTCCCAGTTTAGATCTTTCTCAAAATTAAAGTGTAAATCTAAAGTGGCCACCTGTAAGCACTAAAACCTGAAGACATTTGGACACAAGTTAAACAAATTGTTTAAAAAACTGCCAATTGGTTGCGTCAGGTTTTAAGAATAACGTTGCAGGGAAGATTCAAAATTTGCATTTAACATTTTCAGGCCTGATTTTCTTTGTTTTTTTAGGGAGTGATTTTTATTTTTTTTTAATCAAGACATTGAAGAGCTGGGAAAAGAAATAACATGACTGTAGATAAACTGTTGCAGAAGAATGAGGATGATATCACCATGCAAATCTCAAAAGCCTGGGCAAGGCTGAGGCAATGGGCTGTTGATTGTGAAAAGCACGGAGCGTGTAGGGAGCTGAGGGGTTTGGAGGCAGGTGGGCTGGAGGAAATGGGGTGGGAAAGGTGAATTTGCTGCAGCTGAGTGGAGCTGTGGGCTCTGGCTGGAGGAAGGGTGGTGCTCTGGGTCTGCAGTGCTGGTGCTTTGCTGGCAGCCTGGCAAAAAGCTCCTTGTCTGTTCTGCGGTTTAGCTGAAAGCTATGCAACGCACATCCGGGTAGGTGTGGACTTCTGTGTACGGTGGTTTGTAGAAAATCTTTAATTGCACTGAATTTGGCTGAAATTCCTAATCCTCAAGTCTTGTAGATTGTATAATTGTTGCAATGAACTAAACAAGAGAGATATCCTAGTCTACTCTGAGCCCATTATGTGCCATGCACCGCCAGTTCCTAAAAACTGCCACTGTTTTCCAAGAATCTCTTCTGGGGTTTTTTTGGTTGGTTTTTGTTTTTTTTTTTTTTTTCCCCCTTCATGTAAATTCTTTCATGGTTTTATGGCAGATGAGCCTGATTACATGAAAGTTTTCCTTTAAAATACTCCCTATTTATCACGCAGTTTCCTCACCTAGAAAATCCCAACGCAGCCACTGCTAATGTTTGATAAGATTTGTACCTGGTAGATTCTAAATTACATTAATGCATAAAGCCGGCGATGCCAGGCTCCCTATTGTTACAGTTATTAAAGCTGTAACTGAAATGATATCTTTCATATTGATCTTCAGCTAGCAGCTCTTATCCAGAAGCTTTGTTTCACATTAAAGACACTAATGATTGTCTCCACAAAATGAGCAGCTTAATAGTTAGAAAAAGTTAAATGGAAAAAAGAAAAAAAAAAACTTTGATAGCCACCTTTGATAGCTCTTCATTCCAACATCTCTCATAGCCACAAAGTGCAAGCCAAGCATTAATAGACCTTTTAATAAAATGACTTAAAAGAAATCAATGGGATTTCTCACAAAGCCTAATTTTCAGCAAGATGTATAATTTAAATGTTTGTATTCCTTCTGAACAGCTCGTGTCCTCCTGTAGCTGCCAGAGCCTTTCCTGGAATTTACCAGGGTATCTTCCTAGGGTTTTCACTTTTTTTATTTTCAAGGGTTTGGGGGTTGATTTATTACCTTTTTGAAAATTAAAAAAAAAAAAAAAAAGAGAAAATGTAAGTTCTGTACACTTCCAAGGCTGGCAAAATTTCCTGTAGGCATATAGACAGGAGCAAAGTGTCTGTTTGTGGGGTGTGGGGGGACAGCCTGGTTGGATATATGCTGAGTAAAGAGCCTTTGTGAGCAGTCTCAGGTACTTTGGTTCCTTCCTGGACTGTAAGAAATCCTTCTCTTTCCTTATGTTCAGGGGAGAAGGGTATATTCTACCAGTACAGCTCTGCAGCTGCTGGGATAAATGGATCTGCAAGACAGGAGGCCGTGACTTAGGCTGGAGTTGTGGGTGAAGAGGATATTATTGCTCTTGCTTTTATTTTCCTGGGTCTTTTGGGTAGGTTTTCTTTCTTTTAGTTTTTAGGTTGCTTGTTTGTTTTGGCTTAGGGTGAGGAGCAGCTGCTGGATTTTTTTTATTTTTTTTTTTATTTAACTAGATTTCTCCCCCCCCCCCCCCCCCCCATTTTTGGCTATGGCAGACAGAGTGCAACATAGGTGCTTTCCCTGAGATTGTGTAGTGTAAGCAGAGATACACATGTGAAATTTTTATGTTCATTATTTATGTTTATTGTATTTGATATGTGACAAGTATCTATTTAAAGAGTGATATCAAAGGGAAGGACTTTTTTTTTTTTTTTTTTTGACCAGCAGCAAACCCACAAACGGTTCTATCGGGGAAAACGAGCAAACCCACATCCAATTCTGTTTGGGTAAACCAGGTCATATTTATTGTTTTACATAAACAGAGGTATAGTATGATGGCAAGGTAGAAGAATATATAGGTATCAAAATAATTTGCGCTACTCTAAATTGTAGTTCAACAGAGACAAGACCCTGTATGTTCACTGTGGGATGGCTTTTCCCTGCTAAGCTCTAGTCCATCCGCAGTAACGATTAAGTTAAATACTTCACACGTTAAATGTTCATATAAGAAATTATGGGGGTGAGAGGGGAAAGGGAAGGGAAAGGAAGGAGAATCGTGTTGAGGGGAAAAAACTCCTACAAACCAACAACAGAAAAGAGTAGGCTATGCAGAGGTCCGTAACTACAAACCGTTTCCCTCTCTCTCAATGTCGTGTGGGTCTTCAGCCCTCGTTTCTGCTGCGTTTTTCCCAGGCTCCCGCGGAAGAGCCTGGATTAAGCTAATGCAGGAACATGTTTTGGCCGCTTATTATTTATTACAATTTTAGTTCCAGGTTTCAAAAACAATTAGGGAAACTGCTTAATAGGAAAATGACTCTAATTACTTGTTAATTGAGGTTATCTGCTTCACATTATTCAAAACGTAAATTGTGTTGACACTTGTACCCAGATATGATTACTTAATAAACAGACTGAAGATGCACCATGAATGCGCACGCTCCCCCCCCAAAAGGGGTATTTTATTTTCCAACTCTGGTTTGCTCAGCTGAAAGACGTTTTAAAAAAATATATATAAATTCTCCATTAAGCTCAGTTATACCATCCTAGTTCAAATTCTGTGCTTCAAATAGTGAAAGGATGAAGTACTGAAATTTAAATGTTAAAGGGTTTATTAAGTTTATATATAATACATTCAGGTAAGGTTTATAAACAAGATGAAACAAGTTTACATAAAGTATGGTGTTGCCTCCTGAATAAATAGCTTAGCTGATAAATATCTAGATCTAAATAAAATATTAATAATTGTGGCATTAATATTCAATTCTGTCTGATTTTGGGGATCTACAAAAAGAAGAAAGTGCTATCTTTTTGGAAAAAAAAGAAAAAAAAAACAAAAAAACAACAAAAAAAACCCCAAAAAAACCCCAACCCCACAACCCAAAACTCATCTGGGGATGAGAGAGACAGGGTTCTGAACACAATTATATTTTCTAAAACAAGGTAATTCTATAGTGTGAGAATAAAAAAGAAAAAAGTATCCCCCTTATATATTAGTGCTCTGGGACCTCCATTTTTTTACAACAATATAAAATCCTTATTTTTAAAAAAGTTCTGGCCATGAATTAGATTTCGTAGTAACCGAATGTCTAGTAACATCTAAGGCCGTGATTCCATATGATGGAAATTTGTGTATTTGCTGGCCATGTCAGCGTGGGTAAGATCAATCATGTTTAAAGTATTGCTTTTTGGTTTTGGGGCTTTTTTTTTTTTATCCCCCCCCCCCCCCCCCCCCCCCCCAAATGTAGGTTGCAAGCATCATAATTTCCTTAGGAAAACAAAAACGTTTATTACAGAAAAAATCAATAAGAAAAGATGAAAGGTAACATTTTTGTTCTAAAGGCGTAAACCGAACTTGTTGAGAAAAGAGAGATTTCACCCGTGTTTCACCTTGAAACTTCCCTGTTTGAAATGAGAGAAAGACCTCGGTTCAGGCAGGGAAGCTGTGATTTCCATTTCTGCGTCTTACTCGGGACTATCTACTGCTGAGGCGTTCTTGGAAATGCGAACCTCCGCAAGCTACGGCGGTCAGGCAAGGAAAGGGGGAAAGCAGGAAAATGGTGGAGAGTGGAAAGAAGTTAATGTTTCAGATGAAAGGGGGCTGACTGCACGCTTCACGGGATTATCTGTTTCTTAATATGCAAGCAAAACTCTTCCACCTTGAATTTTTGGACTTGTATTTCCCTTAGCTAAATACCTTTTTAAGGCATTTTCTACAGAAATACTATTACTCTCTTCTACTTCAGATTTTGCCAAGAAACGAGGGAAAGTTGCAAAGCCCACGAGGTTGGAAGTTTTAGAGCTGTGGTTGTGCCCATTAATTTTCTCTTCTATGATATTTTCCCATTTTCACTCTGTTTGACATTGAGCCTGAGCTTTGTTCCTGACTTGTAGCCTATGGCAGTGGAATGGGGAGATGAGACATCACGGAGATGTAGAGCACACATAAAAAGAGAAGATGTGTAAAAACTGAAATGACATGGCAGCTGAAGCAGCTTGTTGCTCAGCTTGGTTGCATGTTTGAGTGGAGAAAGCGAGGTAAATTGTGATATGTAAGAGAATAACACTCGACAGGGTGTATGGTTGTAAGGTATATGGATGCTCAATCATGTGGTGAGGCAGAAGGCTAAAGGACAAGCGCCTTCAGTATCCGCACAGTCTGTAGATATCCGTATGACCTACAAAACAGAGGGTGTTAGGCTCAGAAAAATATCACTTACAAAGCATATGCAAGCCATTTTAAGAAAAGAAAAGTCCATCTGTATCATTTGACTACCTCTTAATCTTTCAGTAATTATTAAAAGAATAAAGTTTGGGGGGGGGGGGGGGGCGGAAATCACTGTCACATACTTCTGTGTGCATTTGCACCCCAGATGGATGAATTCTTCCAGCAGTATATACACACACAACCATTGCCACTTCCCACTGGTTATACTTAAGCACCTATTAGAGTTACATGTGCCTTTATGCCGATTTTTCTGAACATTTACATCAGCCACTATATCTGTGCCTGAATGGGTTTGTGTAATAGATCTGACAATCTTCAAATCTGGAGTAGGATTTTTTTATTTATTTATTTTATTTTAGGACAGTCTCCATTTACAGCGTTTTGGATATTTGAGGTGGGAAGAGAATGGTCCTTTGTACACTGACATTAGAACATTTTAAGATGTTTATTCAGAGCATTGTTTAAATTTTGATACTTCCAGGGCTACATAGAAAATAGTTTGCAAATTAGTTTCTATGGCAATGCATAATAAATTACTGAAGAATTTATGATTTAGGGGATTTATGGTCTGTTGTGTTCCACTTTAACGTGCACACGCTTAAGCCTGCAAGAAGATATAAGCAGATATTTTAAAAATCAGCATGATGCAGTATGCCAGCTTGCCTCTGCCTTTCTGAATGTACATGCACCTGTATAAATGAGAAAAATTATCCCATTTTTGATTTGGCGACTTTCCTTACAGATAAAGAGGTGATTGCATAAAATGTAGTGCACTGCAAAATCAACTTCATTGTTTTCGCGTGTGGAAATTGTAGATTCCAGGTAGTTTTGTTCTTTTCGTACGATGCTGTGCTGTGCATTCACCATTTTAGAAATCTATTGTCACGAATCTAGGTAGTGACAGAGATATATTGACTGATTGGCTGCTTTTTGTAATGGCACCCATTATAGCTATCGAAAAGCACCCAAATGCTAGAGAGCATCTAACATCTTCCCTGGAATAAACTTTGCTCCTGATATTGTATCGCTGAGGGGAACCCTGCAAGCACTGCAGTGCTGGACCAAACTGATGCTTTTACTGTGTCCTGGAGTTTCCCAAATTTTTTCTCAACTCTGTTCACAGGAATAATGTCAAGAATCTTGTTTTACCTCTAATTTTAAGAGGTTAATGCTGTGCTGTTACAGGCGTGCTGTTAAGATCATGCAGCTGTTAATAGTGACGCGGGAAAAACAGGAACAGTCAATAAATATTTGTGGGGTTTTGGGTGTGGGGTTTTTTCTTAAATCATGTGCGATTTGCTTACAAGAAACTGATGATGAACTTTACAGGCTACTAATGACTAAAAAACTCATTGAATGGCATCTACTAGTGATGTTAATATTAGAAAATTTGGCAATATTTGGCAAAATTTTAGGAAACTTAAATGTCATGCTAGAGCCTTAAAGAGTTTTCTGAGGTGGTCCTTGCCTATTGATTTCAATCTTAAATAAATATTGGGTTGTCCTGGAAATTACAAAAGTTTTGAAAAGGGCAGTCATTATGCCAATGCTCAAAAAGGGATAATGGTATGACTTGGAAAATTTTATAGGCAGATTAACCTAACAGAGTATTGGGTCAACTAATGGAAAAATTGTTGCAAGTTTAATAAAAAAAATAAAATAAGAATTTAGGAATATCATTGATGTCAATCATCATAACTGAATAAAACACAAATTAAAAAACCCCCAACAAAGCAGCATTCTTTTCTGATGCAAGTGTTGTTGAAAAAGACAGTCGTATTTGTGAAGTATAGTCCAAGTTTGTAAGTCACTCGACTTAATAGTACGTGACATTCTGATTAAATATTAGCTATGTGCTATATCAGTGAAGCACACGTTAAATGGATTAAGAACTGATTAATTTACACGTTTCGGGAAGTAGTCCCTGAGGAATCATCATCAACTGGGTGAATTTTTAGAGTTGTTCTCCAGGGACTAGTACTAAGCTTGACACTAATCATTCTTTTTATCCATGATGTGGAAGTAAATAGAACAGTTCTAATAACATTTTAAAATAAAGCAAAGATTGATGGACTGGCAAATAGGTCTGGGTAAAGGCACTTGTGGAGAGTGATCTGGATTGCTTAATGGCTGAAAGTGCATTTTAATTTATCCAAATATATGTATATATAGGAAACACAGGCCACACTGTTCCCAGAACTAGGAACTGTATTCTGAGATTTTACTGCAAAATGTAGCTCCTACGGGTGTTTCGGTGTCAAAAAGCTTGATCTAACCCTTGTGAGTGATAAAGAAGGAGACAGCCAGCAAATATTCATGTTTATCAGTGGCGCTGATGAAAAGGAAACTAGAATAGTGATATTAAAATAATGCAAATTATGCAAGGAAGAGGCAAAAAAAAAAAAAAGGGGGGGAGGTTAGGAAAATTGTCTTGCTGATGAAGGACCTACAGACCTTGGCACGTTTAAATTATCCAAAAGAAATTGAGAAGTAATTGATTTTGTACTTACCTATATTAAGGGACGACGCTGGGCGCGAAACGATTCTTTAATGTAGCAGAAAAAGGCAATACAAGATGAAACGTCTGGAAGTTGGAAGGCCCCCAAAACAAAATGAGAGTTACAGTACATTTTGCAAAGACTAGTGGGAAACTATCAAGAGAATTGGTAAATTCATCATTTTTTCATGCCTTCAAATAAGAAATGGATCCCTTCCAGGGAGATATCAAACAGAAATTTCCTAGACTAAGTCCAGCGCAGTTTGGATAAAATATTTATATAAACATTTCTATAAACAGTGCCATCTTGATTCCTCACCCATGTCAAGGGGTGGAGAAGCAAAGAGATTCAGTGGCAGGTGCTATTTGAAAGCCTTCATTGGGCTGGGGACGAAAGAGGAAGAAAACTAGCACATAAGTGATAAATCAAAGCCTTTTTCCCTCCATTGTGTGATGTGTTTGTGACTTTGCTGACAGTGTGGTATATATGTGTGTGCAGCGTGGTATATATGCACTGAAACATATACTCCAAGTTCTGTTTTCATGTATCACCAAAGCTTCTAATAACATTTGGCTCATTTGCTTTTTTTGAGGTGCTTTTTTTTTTTTTAATTTTTTAAAAAATGTAATATTAAATATTTTTTTTAAAAAAAACCTAAGATCGATGACTTCTCTGACAGTGCACCCAGAGTATGTACTGCTTTTATACAGTGCCCACATTTTGCGTGGCAGTGGATAATTCTTGTTTTGTTTTGTTGAATTTTTTTTATTATATGTAAGGTAGGTGCCTATAAGAATGAAAAAAATCAAATCGGGGCAATTTCCAGTCTCTCTAGATGCTTCAGAAGTTTCAAACAGGGCAATTCCATTTCTTCTTTTCTTTGTCTGCTATATTAATGTCATATGGTTTGCTGTCAGTGTAATGCCACAAGAGTAAACCCAGGAGATTCTGCGTGCTTGGATCTCTCCTCTACTTCCCTCTCCTACATGTTATCTTTAGCACATGGACCAATTTGCGGAGTGAGCGCAAAAGGGAGTGTCGTCATATTTGAAGTGTTTCTTTGTCTATGAAAGGCAAATAATGAAATAATACTTAAGCAATATGGACAATAGCATTTTGCAATTGTAGTTCTTTGCCAAGACAGAAATGGATGATTTTTTTTTTTCTTTTTAACCTATATGGCAAAGAATCAAATCAAGAACCCTGAAGCCCAATACAAATTTGAAGAACAAATTTTGGTATTTTAAAAAAACCCCAAACAAACCCTAACCTTTGCATTATAGTGCTTTTATTGCGTCAGCAGGTTTTGGTAAAAGTGCTAGGAGATTAATTTTGTGTGAGATGAAGACAAATTGCAAGTGGAGAATCCTGGTTTGCTGCAAGGTTGTGATTAAATAGAAAATTGAGAAATCTCAAATGAAGAGTAAAGAAAAGTTAAGCTTTTAAATATTCTTTTCCTAGCTGAATATTGTGAAGTCAAATAGAATAGGAAGGAGTTGTCCTACTAATTGACCTTTTTGAAATCACCCATTTGCTTAAAAAGCTACTTGTAGTAGATCAGTTATTATCTTGATTGCTCTATTTCTTTCATGTTAGTGTTTATAATGGCACCTGGGAAAATCTATTTGAAAACTTTGCTTTGTTTTTTTTCTTCTGCTGTGTATGTACTTTGGTCCTCTGAACAACGCTAATAAGCAATAACGATTTTTTTCTTTTAAAGAGATTACAGGTCGTGATGATACGAGAGACTAATATGAGCCAAGAGGTCTGGAAAAAACAAAGAATTCATAAGCTGACTCAGGTTATTAGTGCAAAGGGAAGGGAAAGGAGGTGGCAAGTTAGATGGCCACCTAGATATTATCAACCTGACAGGTACCCAAGTGGTTCTGTATTACAGATTCTAATTTTGGTCTCTGAATAGTTTTTAATAAGATTTAACTATGGGGTTGTCAGCCATGACCTGTATTAGAAGATATTCCTTCCACTTGCATTAAAAATGTATGTTGAAAATTCCTGTGCTGACAAAAACAAAGGCCTTTCCATTGTAAAAGCCAGTGTTTTACCTCTGCATTGCCTGGAATCAGCAACCAAAAAGTTAGAAAGGAGGTAATCTTAGTGTTTTTTTCTCCTTAGATTAAAGAAGCTGAACTAAGCTTGGAAGTCAGAGCAAAACAGGTTTTTATTCAGGTTCTTTGATTTTTGTCACTGGACGTTCATAGTGACTTTTTTGGCTGGTGTTCCTTATAAATCTAATTTCATTCTGGAGCCAGGACTTTTTCGGCACTGCTCCTGTGAAACTTGGACACAACGATTTGACAATATGTCCAGACCAAAACAGATCAAATAGTCACACATGACTGATTCGGCGGAGCATGCTCAAAGACAAGACTGATGTCTCTGTGCAGCAAACAATTCTCTAGGGTAGGGACAACGCGCTCAAATCCAGTCACCCCAGAGTAAACACTAAGTTAGACACAGCTTAAATGTGCCTTCGAGCACCGGCTTCCACTGCTGACTAGATGAGAGCCTCAAGCCAGGCTGTAGATCCAGCCATGCCGTAGCTTTTATTTCTCTTTTCAGCCTGCTAACAAGCATCCATAATTGTTAGAGCAGCGTTGGGGTGCACTCAGCAAGGGGAAGGGGAAGAAAAAAAGAGAAAAACACTTGTTAGAATAAGTTTGTGGATATGTTTCACGGGTATTTGCAACTCATTTTATTAATTTTCCACGAGTGTTTGTAAGTTCGCCAGAGTGTTGGCAGAAAGGAGGAGTCCTGGAAGACTCTGTTGGAAATATTCTCTGCTGCAGATATCTCTCTGATTTTCCTCTCCCTCCTTCCTTTAAAAGTTTCACTCATCTAAACAAAGAGCAGAAACTGTAGTGTGTAACTTTTCTAATGACACAAATACGGTGTATGAAGGACAGCTAAAGAATTATGAATGGTCTGTAAAAATATCACAGGATTTATATGCACATATAAAGTTGTTCAGATAATGTCAATTAAAATTTTAATAAAATAGTCTTTTGAAATAGTTAACAAAAATATAATTTTAAAGTAGCTTATTAAAGTAATAAAATTATTATTATGTGTTGATTTGGTGTTAAACTATATTTGGGAAGAAAATTATATTTAAATTTTAACATTGCTGCTTTGTCCTAAAATATCTGCAATGAGGTTGGCTTTTTGACTCAAAAAAAAAAAAAAAAAAAAAAAAAAAGAGAAGCCTTTCTCTATTAATTTTTATAAAAAGAGTCCCTTGTTACCAAGTAGGGCTTTCTCAGTTATTATTTCAAAGGGCAAAGACACAAATTAAAATGGATCTTTGTTAAAATGACATTTTTACTCTCTACCTTTACTGGTGCCATTTTTTACCACGGAATACGTTCTGCAGTATGGTACATACAGAATGTGCATTGAAGGTAGATGAATTTAGACAGGTCTGGGTTTGGTTCTCGCTGGCTTCAGCGTGATCTGACTTCGATGTTTATACGCCGTGGCCACTGAGTGACGTGCGGTGCCCAAGGTAGTTTTAAGCTAAGTCGGGTATCGGAGGCACGTTAGCCTGGGAAGCAGCATAAACCAGGCTGTGCCCCGGTTCGCGTGGCCACGGCTATGCTGCTCTGATGCTCGAGCCAGTTTGTTTCAAGTTAGCCCGAGTATCCATCCCTCCACTGACAACATAGAACATATTCTTACACAAGAAGCCTTGCAATTTTTTTGTATCGTTCCATTTTGTATTTTTCGTTTCCCCCCCTCCCTTTGTATTTCTGGCACATATATGTCCACAGGTGTTATTAAGTGTAGGGTAGCATGTGGCATCCATGCTTCAGTGCTATTGCAGAGGAAGGACTTCCTACAGGAAAAAAATGATCACTTTCAGTATTTTGCAGGCTGCCCATCTAAGCCCATCATTGCCTGGCATCTACACACTAAGGGCAAGCATCCAGCGAACTTGTGAGTGGGCACCATGCCATCTGAACAGATGGGCATGGAAGTAGGCAGCCAGTAGACCATGTATGTGCATCAACTGTGGGTGTTGAGGGCAAGATTCCCAGTGGAGAATGTCCAAACAGCTGTCTGGCCTGAGCCAACATGCCTACGACCAAGCAAAAGTGCCATCCCTAAATCCTGCTGAGTTGGATTAACCTTCAAAAATAAAAATTGCTTCTGCAGTAGCATAAGGTGAGTTTTCGGCTTGTTTAAATCCGAGAGAATGAATTAGGTAGGCAGGATAAAGAGATGCACTAATGTAGCGTCCACTAGAGAGGACTGAGCATTTGTCTAGGAATACTAATAATATTTTGTAGAAGGGTATTTATATGGTATACAGTAACTGATGACTTGCAGGAGTGTGACATCAATGTTAATTATGCTCTTTCTGTTAAGTCGGTCCTTTCAGGAGAGACCGAGCTTTTGAGTGCATTTTGATAGTAGTGTATGTGCTGGATGTGATTTTGTAAAGGCAATTATTTTGAATTTTGTTGCACATTTACTTACTAAGTTTTAATGGTTTGTTTTGTGGTTTGTGTTTTGGTTTTTTTTTTCCTTTCCCTTCACCTCGACAAGACTATTCTGGGGTGTAATTTCAGGTCAGAGTTGCTAACACAGTTTGCTGTCATAGCTGAGTTCTCACATTTATTGTCTTTATTTTTCTAAGGTCCAAGGGGGACATGAAAAGATAATCTATCATTACTCTCTGCCTGTATTGGCTTGGATTTTACCTTTTATAGATATAACATCTAAGAACAAATTTTTGCAGACGTAGATGTCAGAGGCAAAGAGCAGTGAAATACTGATGCCTAGTGCATTTTTGTTCCTGCTGGTTTTACTCCTTATTTCCTCTGTCACTGGTGCACTACTCATCTGCAATTTTACCAAAGCACCTGCAGTAGTTAAGATTAATGTATTCTAATATCGTGGTGAACCAAAAGTAACAACTGCATGATGAATAGAAAAATCTGAATAGGAAACTTATCAATGTATTTTATTTTATAATGTACATTTTCATGTATGGCTAGATGAATACTGTCACGGTATGCACGTTGCTGTATTTTGTTACATATTACAGGCTGTAACAGAAAAGTCTAGTACAAATACATAAAAAGTCTCACTTTAAATGTTCTTTTCTTGAATCAATGAGTATTGTATTTAATACAATTAAAGCATATTGAAGCTTTGAGACTAGGTTCCAGTCTGATTTCCAGTTGGAAATCCTGAGGATTAGCTCTTGGTCCCTTTGTGATAGTCTGATCCCCAGGTACGCGAATCCGAGTGACCCGCAGTCAAATTTAGAGCAGCCCTAGGATTTCTTGAGCTCATACGGGTGGTAAGAACCTTTTGTAGCTGTCCCCTCTTCTACATATGGTTTTGGCAGATCTCCTACTCCCGAAAAGGCTAAAAATGAAGCCAACTACATCAGCTGGGACTCCCTCAAAGCAAGGATCAGTTGGACAAATTTCAAAGTCCATTTGAGTAGCTAGAGAGGAACAAAAGGTCTCCCACTCTAGGGAAAATCTGCTCCTGGGAAACAGCAAGCCATTAATGAAGAAAAGTACCTACTCCCTGATGTAGGCTATCCTTGGAGTTAAATTATTAGCCCAAGCTGGATACCCCAAATTTGGATCACTCCTCCAACAATTTTGGGAGAGAAGGTGACATGGTTTCAAACAGGCCATGCTTCGTAATCAAACTCATGATCATTTATTTTCTGTGATCAGAGAGTCAGTTCATCTTAACACTGGCTGAAATTTAAACTAGAATCTGGATAATTATTTTGCTCTTATTTCATGAATGCAGCGGCTGAATAAATCAAGATACACCCACAGTAAAAGCGCTGTAGCGCTTGTCTACAGCAAGTTCTGAAGGCAGGAAGCACACCCACATGATTAAATTGCCTTGATATAAAATACCTACCTTCACAGGCTCGAATACGAAGGAGGACCCTTGCACTGTGGGAAAGGTCTATAGGATTCTGATTTATAAGGGAGCAAGAGGTCAAGGGAAGTAAAACCATTATCATTATTTTCACAGACTCTGGAGATCTGAACTGAGTGTAGAGGGCAGTGTGCTCAAAGGGAGACATGCAGGGGGAATGCTACACAATCCTGCTTGCTTTTTTTTTTTTTTTCTCCCCCTGATTTCAGTCTGTAGATTGTGCTGAGAGTATGTTGTATGTAACAAACTCAAGCCTGTAAGGACTGTGAAGTGGTTTTCTTATTAAACGATGCATAGAGAGATTATCTGGTCTGTAGCCAGTGCAAAAAGCTCCATCCATGCAAGTTCCTTTCCTGAGCAAAGCGTTTGGTCACCTGCGTAGTAACGGGTTTTCAGGGGATGGGGATGGATGGTGAGGAGCAAATGTGGGCTGGTCGGGGCAGGAATGAAACTGTACTTTGTGCCTTTCTTGCCCTGCAAGCCTTAGAATAGGGCGGGGGGCAGGGGGGAAGCAGAGCGCGCTAATGTCACGTCATAGTGTTTTGTAGTCTTCGTTACCTTTTCTTCTGAAGGAATGTCTTTGGGACAACAAGGAAAAAAACCCACCATGTGGTTCTAATGTAAACCTCTGGAAGATGGTGTTAAGAGGGCTCCAGAGAAAGCCAGGAGCACCACTGGCCACAGCTGTGGGCAAGTAGCCCACTAGGACACAGGAGCTTTCCCCAGGGCTGAATGGGGTCTTCTGCTGAGCTGGTGCACAGGTCTAATGCACCAAGAGCATCCACAGCAGCGGGATCGGGGGAAGGGGATTGCTCCTGCTGTTTCTTGACAGCCTGTGTTTCTTGAGGATGGACCAAACCCCCTGATCTGCTGAGATGACAAAGGAGCATCTCCGAGTGGGGAGCCCTGTGGGATTTTCTTGGTGCCTTTCACAGCACAAGAGAAACCATGTCATAGCAGAGCTGTTTCCAAATAATTTCTGTAGATAATGATGGACTTTCCACACTGCCAAGACTGGATCTTTAAAACAAAATAAATCACTTTAAGCATGGCAGTGAGTGAAATGTTACATTTTCCTTGCTCTTGCCATTGCCTAGGTATCATTCAAGGGATGGGGCCATTAAGAAAAGCTACAATACGTTTTTGTTAAGTTTCTCTAAGCAGTTATAAGCTGTCACTGTAGTATGGGAGTGATGGGGAAGAAAATGACCACAGACATCACTAAATCAGGTATCACCCCTTCCTCTCTGTTGAGGGAACGGTTTTCACAGAAGTTTGTGTGACTAGTTTGTACTTTTATCGCAAACTTTTAAGCTGCCACCAGTAAGTTCGATCCTATAAAGAATTGAGTGTTCTGGCCCTGATCCAGAAAAACACTTAAGCCCATTGCAGAGTGATTTGCTGGATCAGGTCCAGAGAGGAGAAACATGAAGTAGTAGGGGATCAACAGTAGGGGCTTTCTCTTTTTTGGGTGTTTTTAAAGGTCTCTTCACATATATGATTGCAGCGTGGGTAGGATGGAACAAAACAATAGTTAGACCCCTAAAAAGAAAGGTCAAAGCATGAACAGCATGAAAATGTTGGGGTTTTTTGGTAGAAATGTAACAAAACCTCCATGAGAACCTTCTCCTTGGTGGAGCAGTACAGTGACTGATGGAGAAAACAGCAGGTAGATGTCATTCCAGGATTTCTCATCCAAAGCAGAACTCTGCTGATCCAGGTGCTGCTTGTTCGAGCAAACCATGGTTTTCCCAGGCTACTAGTTGGTGACGTTTGTGGGTAAATAATCTGTGGTGAATAACTTATTTGATACTCTTGGAAACCACCTAGAAAGGTCTTACAATTGTCTTGATTATTGAGGGATACAAGTGAATTCAGAATGTTTCAGGAAATAATGAATTGTCTGTACTTTGCACTAGAGCAGCCTGTCTGGGCCTTTTGAGAAATGCTGGTTAGTTTTGTTAGGTTTGGTTGAAATCAAAAAGAAGTATGCTGCTTCTCATTGACTAGATGAATTGGGTCAGAAATATGCTTGTAATAGGAAATAAAATCCAAATCAGTCCTCCAAGTCTCTTTTTAAATCAATGCCGCACTATTTGAAGAGAGTAGCAATGAGTTAGTTGTGATGAATTCCCACAAAAAGAGGGAGAATTTAAAGAACAAATGGGAACACAGAAAGAAATGAAATTAAACATCAGGTTATTGTATTTTACTTCATCAACGTTAAAACAGCAGTTGTCAGATGGTCGTCCCTTCATGCTGGGATACCAGGCGTACGTAATGGAGGCTTTGCCTTTGTAGAAAGGATGATGATGGATTAGTGCTTAGATGCTGAAATAACTCTGGTAGGAGATGGATACCCTTTAGCTAAGGGAAGGGGGGGCGACTGCTGAGGCTGAATTTAACAAAACCAGACTTGCCCACAGACTTGCAAGCGCTCGCAGAGTGGATTTTTAATGCTGCAGGTGACATTGTTGCTGACTGAAGAATGTTCATCAAATCAGAAAACTGCTGATAAGCTGCCTTTCCCAAAAAGGGATCTCACGAACTTCTGTAAATCTCTGCCTTTCATCATACCCTGGGAGGTGAGGTAGAGGACTTGTGACAGATATTATTTAGGTTTTTCTTCAGTTTATTAGGGTAATCGAATGGAGCTATAGAGTAAAAAAAAAATAATAAAAATCTCTATACATTTCCTTTATGGTCTATTAAAATCTGATTGAAAGAATGAAAATAATTGAGCCTACACTTCCCTGTGAATATTTTGGTACACCACTGAAAATTGTGAGCGTATTGGGACATGAATATATTGACTACTGTCACGCAGGTTCTGCTAAGAACCTTTTGACAGTGAACTGACTATATCGTGAAGACAGTGATACGACTAACTCGTTCAGCAGTATTTGCAAAATATATTTAAGACCAAATTTGAATAAGGCCTGCTGGAATTTTATAAAATCAGTCTTAATGAATATATCGCCTCTGCTGAATTTTTTTCAAACTGTTTTGATTAATTATTTTTAAAGTTCTATTTCTAAACCAAGAGGTTGGTAGAAATGAGTAAGAACTTTGTTGAAGTTTCCATTAATTCCATTTGTAAGCCAAATATTTGGGGTGTTTTTCCAGAAGAGCTTGATCTTGGCTTATATAGCTGTGGATTTTGGTTGCATTTCTGTAACTAGATTCAGATTTTGGAGCTTCAGGACTTTCTTGTGTAAGATTTCTTATTGATGGACTACAAAGTAATGTAATTTATTTTTATCCTATAAGAGAAACAACTTTTTAGCATAAGTATCACATTAAATAACCAGGTAAAATGTGTCTTCTGTGTAGTTTTCCTTAACATTTATGCTTTGTGTACAGCGAAGGGGTTTTTAAAGCATGTAGTATCATCCGTAACTGGAATTTATTTTTTTTTCTCCTTTCATATTTCCTGGAAATCTTACTGTTGTCTTTTTATTACACTACCACTAATAATTTGCTAGTACTACAAAAATAGTACTTTTTACTATCTCCTTTCTTCATTTGGTTGTGGATGGATTTAGTGCTTCTGATATATTCTTTTTTAGCATGTATCAAACGTGAGCATTTCTTTTGCTAATGCTCTGATGGCTGAACCAAAGACCAGACCGAAAGCTCTGATCGGTGCTGTACGCTCCACAAAGTCGCATGTAGGACCCCCAACAGACACGTATGATTCCTGGAGAGAGCGGCTGAATGTTAAAATAGGTTCTCTGGAGTAGTGGTGTGTCTTGTTATTTAATTTGGATGAGTGAAGAATATGTTTTAGGAAGCATCACTGGGCAATATGCTCTGTTGTATGTTAAGGAATAATTAGAATGGGGGATCTGAGTGAGAAAGACTTTCTATGATCTAGACCTGAATAGTTTAGTTATACGTCTTGAGCACTATAGAACCTTCAGAGTTGTTGAACAGTAAAGATAGGAAAAGATAAATTGAATCAATTTATTTTGAATTTATATACATGCCTCTGCCTGCATTAATATTAAGTTGCATCCAAAATCTAAATAGAAAGACTGTAATCTTAGAAGTTCTCTCAATAACATCAGCAAATCATTCTTGTTTACCCTACATGCTAATAAAACAGGAACATGACACTCCTGAAAACAAGATTGCAAAATACAGAAAATGTGGTCTGACATTTTTTTTCTCCCCAAAGGAGAGACTGCCACTAACTAAAGTATTTCTTATGAAAGCTCGATTGCTTAAGATGCAGAATATTAAGAGAGAAAAACACTTTAGGACACAGCCATGTCACCAGCTGTTACTCACCCTTAATGAAATTGTTAAGTGATATTCTTCATAAATAGGTCAGAGAAACTTTTGAATTGTGAAGAATGTTTTATCTCTTTCTTTGAAATGTCTGTATTAAATTTAGAACTGGTAATTCATTAAGCTCATTAGCTCTGACTAGGAGAGTAGAGCACTATCTAGGATATAGATTTCAAGGCTTAAAAATGTTAGTGCTTACAAATAAACATGAAAGCAATGTGTGGAGAAAAAATATGGGATCATAATATGTTTAACTGTTTTTTGAGCGTGGCCCTCTGGATTAATTAAGAACATTTTCTATATTCAGACACTTGAATATAAACAGAATACATTATGATTTTTGGTTAACTCTGTTTCAATAGGGAAAAAGAGAATGCATTATGATGAATACAGTGGAAACTAGTTGAGACTATATTTTTGTTGTTTGCTTTTTGGCTTCAGTTAAAAGGGAAGTTAATCACTGAATTTTACAGGATCCCAACTCCAAATTATATTAATATTGATTTACATTGAATTTAAACAGTAAAAGTTTTTAATATATATGCACACACTTTGGAGTGACCAGTTCTTTGTTGCAGATTTTTGAGGAAGTAAAATGTTACTGAGCTCTGCCAAATGCTTGATTTGTGATGAATCTTTTATTTAGTCTTAATAATTTCTGATATAATGCAATAATTTTCCAGAGTTAAGTCACAGATAGTTATACTGGCTTTCTAGAAAAGAGGGAACTGGAGGAAATCAAGGACTCAGTACTTGGGAACAATTGTAGAATCAGAGTCCAGTATTGCTGTAGCCTTCCAGGCATGGAGATGTTAGAAATAGCCTTTAAAGCAGTTTAAAGGATAAATTACGTGCCTGTTCCCAATTATTTTCTAGTTTCTTCATTGACTTGCTTTATGGCCTTGAGGTTTTAATTAGCACTTTTCCCATTTCTGTAAAATGGGTTTAAGAGCACCTAACCAGTTAAGCAATTTCTGAGATTCTGGATGGAATCACAATTTAAAATGACTATTATTAATTGGTTAATTTTTAGGTAAATTTGCCAATGTGACATCACAAAGAAACACATTTATACCAGAGATGTTTAGAGTTTAGTAGCTGTACATTTCAAACACACACAGCTCAGAGGAACATCATTTTCACAGAAATGCAATACTGAAAGAAACCAGGTTTCCAAAGCTCCATCCAATCATGTTGTGCGTACCCGGTAGTTACATTTGTTGGTCCATCTTTACCTGTGTATATTTGAATCCTTTCTGAATTTAAATATTTTCTTTCTTTTTTTTTTTTTTAGGTAAATCGTCATAGAAGAAATCATTCCCAACATAACTTAACGCTCGCAGACATCATTAGTACACAGGACCACACGGTAAGCAATTGCTTTATAGAACTGATAAATCATGCTTGTTGTTTTAAATGTTTATAATGTAAATGTTACACATGCTTTACTAAAGAAAAAATACATGAGTCTTTGGATGCCTGAAGATGTTAAGGGATTTGAGGGACTTTGATTAATCAATAAAAAAGAATAATTTTAGAAGGTACAAAGCAATTTATAGAGCTTGACTTTGCTGTTAATTCAGTTGTGCTAGACTGATGTTTCATCAGTAGTAATACTTGGTATAAAGGAACGTGACCATGTCTTTGTCCTGTCTTTGCACATATAAAGGTGTTTTTAATATCAATATCATTTTTTATAAGTAAAAGTGATCATGAAATTTAACAGCATTTTCCTTGACATTAAAAGAATCTAGGGGGAATGAGAAGCATAGAGGTTTTTCTATTAAAAGAAAATGAATATGCAAATACAGATTCATCAAAGAAATGTTGGTATCAGTGGTACTTTTACCTACACAAACTTTTCAGAATTAGGTAGGTTCAGCAGCTTTGAATTCTTCTAATTAAGAAAATTATAGAACCTATATGTGATATAGTGAAATTTACTTTTCCTTATGGTTTTTAATACTGTTAGTTCATGAGAGTCTTTTTATTATTATTTAGAAAATCAAATATTTAGACATACGTACTCTCATCTTTAATATTCTTCTAAAAAGCAAATTTAAAAAACCCCACACATACACACAAACACCCACACAATATTTTATTTTTTTTTGTTATTTTTTTTTATTTCTATGCTAATTCTTCAGGGCATTTTGGGTCATTTTCTAACCTTCCATATGGTGAAAAGGTGCAGGAAGGGCAGCAGCTTAACAACAAATGATGATATTTATTGAGACAGAAACAACAGAGTATATTGGTAGGATATATTTGGTATTCTTTTTAATGTAATATCATCCATTTGCAGAAGTATTGTAAGTTGATCCTGAGCTGTCTTGGAAGAATTTTCTTGAAAAGAAGTAGAACAGAGAAGGGGATGTTAACAGAGGTTAAACAAGGGGAATATAGCACCCTAAACAGAGGTGTTAGCAAGTATTGGGGTCATCCTAGAAATCTTTTTCTTTTTCTTTGCAGTAAAGTTTTTTTGTAATTCCATAACTGCCATTTATACTAATTACAGAGAAAACTGTGCACATTATCAATTAATGAAGACTATGCTATTTTTTTTTAAAGACAGCACCTGTACCAATTCAGTTAAAGCAATATATATAAAAGTTACTTTGCTTAGCACTGAGACGTCTCATATTAACAGAAGACCTTGTATTTGTTTGTGCTGTTCAATTCTGAGCTGTTTAATTTATAACGAATGGGAGATTTGAGCTACGTAATTTAAATCAGGATATTTTATGAGCCCAACATTTGTTAGTGGATTTGATATTCTAACTCAAGACAATTATAAGGAAAATATGGTAGAGCAGGCGACATTTCCATCTAGAAGCACATCCAATTTTTAACTTCAGAAAATCTGAGAATAGAGGTGATTCAAATCTGATGTTGAAAAATCGTATTTGCCTTTACTTTTGGATTGGTTAAAATAACAGTTTGGGAACGGTGCTTGGTAAACTTTGAAAGCATGAGAATTTGGGTCTGATTCAGAGGAGCAATCAACAGCTTGAATGGTTAGCCAATGCTCCTCCCAATTTCTGTTTCCAGATGGATAGAAATATTAAAAAGAATAACCTTTCTCATATGTTATTTGGCATCTCTGGCCCTGGCCAAGCACCAGAAGTTTTATGCTGCAGAAATGAAGGGTTAGAAGGGGAAGAAAAATATTGAAAGATGTAAAATAAGTTTGATTTAAAAAAAAAAAAAGTAGGTGGAGATGGAGATTAAGTCTTATTTTAGCTCTAATAATTCACCCATCCATCACTAGATAAATAGTGACATGACTCTGTACAATAATCCCTACATACTTTCTCTCTGGGTTTTCTATGGCAATGATATGCATGACAGGAATTTGCATGAGATAAGTACAAATTATAGAAAATGCACACGCTAATCCTCATGTACCCATTTGAGAATGTCATCTAAATCATTGTCTGCAGATCTACAAACCTTTTCATAGGTACAAACAGCTACGTACACAGTATATATATCATTATGTGCTGTATACCAGCAACAGATAAAATCTGTGGAAATAGTTAAATGTATTACATTATGAATATAATGATATTTTGTATAATCAAAATAACAGCTATGCCTGATTTTAAAATTCTTATGTTGCATGTTAAAGCATGTTTTATTGATATTTAATGTCTTTTCAGACAGCAAATTCTATTGAAAACGTTACAAAATCGCCTTGTGACACAATTTATTATAAAGACCATGTGGAGTTACTAATATCCCAGTCAGGCACTGACTCAGTAGTATTTGAAAGGAAAACCAGACCCACTCTAAATCACGATTTTCCTTTTTTTCCCATTAATGACACAGTTGGGACATCCTTAGCAAATTAGATCTGATGAGATGGCAGGTCAATAGGTTTGGCTGAAGACCAGTCATCTTGTTTTGTTTGGTTTTGAACTTTTAAATATAAATTTACATAGCCCCCCAAAAAACCCCTCTCCCAAATCGTATGTCACAGCTATACAAGGGATGTTTCAGCAGATCACCGAGAACCAAGTGTCTGCGAGGACCTCTGGCTTAAGGAAAGTATGCTCAGAGATGTGGAGGAGCACAAATGAAGAGGGAGAAGTGAAAACAAAAGAGCAAGCCTAGGACTTGCTTCTAATATGCCAAAACTCAAGCGCAGCGTTGGTACCCTACAACCAGAGTTGCCACCTCACGCGTAGCGGCAGAGTCCTTACCCTGTTCTGACGCCACAGAAAAGGGACGAGGTTTCAGTAACAGCACTAGCAGAGTATGGGATCTACAAAGGTGGTATCAGGTCGCTAATATCACATACTGCTTTCTATAGGTAATAGCCAAGGGCTTTGCCAATTTGGGTGTACTTTGGACCATCCACAACACAGCTGTGCTTTCCCTTGTTTATAACTCTAGTTTCAGATCGTATGTCGAGCATTGACAGAATCGCTCAATTTGGTTTTCCGCATCGTACTATGAGATCATTTAGTTCAGCTGGAAACTTGAAGACAAGTTCTCCCTGCCTGTGGATGCACACACTCCAGTGAAGTGTGACCTTCTAAGAGCTGTGAGGGGTGGGCGAACCCCTCAAAACCAGAGCTCATCCGAAAGGCAGCACCACTTAAAAGCGTGACGTTTTAGCATCTTGCATGAACCTTTATTTAGTGCTAACTCAAAGCAAAACGTGGCACCTATGCAGACAATGTAACTTTTCCTGTTGTACAGATAGTTAATGTTTTCTGACATGGTTACTCCTAAACATGACTCTCCTTAGAATGAGGAAGCAAGAGTCTTGTACAGAAGTATGGTGTGTCCCTCATACCTATTAATGAAACATGGACTCCTGCAACTCGTTATATGAACCATACCTTGACAGAATTTATTTGCAATATATTTTCGATTCATTTTTTACTTATAGCTAGAATCTTTGCTTACATTAAAATACATTTCTTTTAAATCAATTAATAGAATATTATTGGGGGTTTTTTCAAGGTTAATTCTGTCTACTAATTGACTTTAAATGTTTGCAAATTTTCAGAAGAACTGAATGTATTGGGGAAAAAATTAGGTGACTAAACTAAGAATTAGTGCTAAAATGCCCCCACACTAGATTAGCTGGATGTAGACTCCTATGCATGTACTAAGCAATTAATTCATATGAATAAATGATAGCGTTATGACATGTTTTTTTTCTTTTTTTCTTTCTTGCAGGTGGTGGAGAAAGAAGGATATCTTCTAAAAGCTAAAATAGCAGATGGTGGCAAGAAATTAAGGTATTGTATGTGAATGTTACAGAACTTAGCAGCTGCAAATTTCAGATCTGATGCATGTTTAAGTAAATAGCTAGTATTGCTGCTAATAGCCAAACTACGATTGTTTCAGTATTAAGCCAATGTATGATTACACTCCCAGAAACCAAGTGACAGCAGCTAACGGGCTCATTGCACACAACGACCATGTGGCAATGTTAGCGTCTATACTATATATATATATTATACGCATATTAAGGACAACCTTAAGGCACCAGCCAAACCAATAATATAGTTTCCAGTGGGCAAATTTTAAGTGCTGAGTGCGTGCTTGAGGGGTCAAGGATGGGATGTAGGAATCCACCATGTGGTGATGGCACAGACATGCCAAGGCAAGATTATCAAAAATGTCAGCACTTACTTAGCACTGATTGTGTTAAAAGTAATGTCAATATTAATGGTGCCTTTTATGGAAGGATTTGCTATAGTTTGTGGTATTTAGATGCCTGTAAAGGAGTAGCAGTGATGCGACCAGCTCTGTACGTTACCAGTGATAATAGGAGTAATGTGAAATATTACATTTTCTGTCTGGAGAAAGGAGCCAAGTAATAAGTTCTCATACTCATATAGTGCTAAACCATAAGGATCCTAGAAATGCTCATTGGAAAGTGAGTCTGGAGGTCACCCAGTCTGATCTCTCACTTCCAGCAAGAATATTATCAATGCTTGGCCAAGCCTGCTGCAGCTGAGTGCCATCACAGACTGGAATAACTCGCATTTTGGGAAAAGGCGTTGAAGCTGGTAATACTCTATCCCTCACTTTGGGCACTGGCAGAGGCTTCTGCAAAGCATACATCACGTGCGAACAAACCCAGACGAGGGAGTTTTACCTTCCCAGCGCATCGGGTGCCCTCAGCCCAAAGCATCTCCGTGGCTTGGCACCGAGCGCCGGCTCGGCGCGGGCATGGGAGGAAGCAGCGTAACTCGGCCACTTGTATTTCTAAATAGCCCTGAACGGTATCGTATTTTTAAATAGCCTCAGAGATTGTGAGCACGGCTGAAGCTATAACGTGCTGCCATCAGGTGTTCGTTTGACAGAATGCAAATGCAGCCGCAGCGCTCGGGGTTCCTTTGCAGCCCCCACGAGTCGGGTGGCACCTCGCAGGGGCTCTCCGGCATCGGCTCTCCACCGCGGCTTTAACCTATAGACGAATTCACGCAATATCCTCGTTAATTCTAGCTGGGTCTTCTCTGCATACTGATACTTACGGGTCTTTACAGAAAGAGGATGGGTAGTGGGGATTCACCGACTCCGCGTACAGTTTGTCTGACGACTCCTTTCGCTTACCTGAACTTGCTGTTCGGTGGCTGGAAGTGGCTTCTTGAATTATGCTGGTGCCACACAAAAATTAGAATATTGTGAGCTGACTTTTCTAAAAAGCTTGAAAACCTTAGGTCACTGCGTGTATCCTATGAAATACAATGTGAGACCATCTGTAGAGAGACCAATATCTCTTAAAACGTTTTTATTTTTGTCTTTTTTTTTTTTTTTTTTTTTAAAAAGGATGTCTTTACAGACAATCTGATAGAAAGCTTGTCTAGTTTAAATACCTTTTAACTTTAGGTCACAAAAACAATGAAGCTTTGATTATTAAATGACACAATTGTAGAATAAAAGGACTGGAGAATTTAGGGGAAAAAAAATCTTACAGGGAATATAGTGAAATTCAGTTGTATTCTTATAGCTTCTACAATTTCTATAGTCTCCTACAAAACCACTAAATTTTCTTATCCCTCATGGAATTAAAACATTCTCCCCTTAAAATCCAGAATGAAACTTAGATAAAACATCTTGATATATTTTAAGAAATACTTATCATTGATTTTTTTTTTTTTTAGTTCTTTATTGTTGACTTCTTATTTCAAAGCCATAAATAGAACTGCATTTTTTTATTATTTTTTTTTTTCTTTTGAATGAGACCCATGTGAAAATGAAATATTTTCAAATCTTGGCAAACTTCTCAGTTTGATCAGAAATTTGAATATTTTAAGATTGCATGCAAGTCTGGGACCTCAAAAGGGAATTGCTGTTTTTCATTTCTCAGCTAGAAAAACTTGCCCCACAAATGGGGGCAGCAAGTAGCACTCTGGCTAGTAGAAGTGGCCATGACACAGAAATGTTCCTCTCTATAGCTAATGTCAAGCATTTGGTGTAAGTTGGGTACTGAATCTAAGCTGTGTCCCAAGGGTTTTAATCCTTTGGTAATCCATATTTATCCAGGATATCAGACTCATAGGAAAATCTGTTTAAACAGGCACATAGCATGCTTGGCCACTTAGTCCCCTGTGCACTTACAAGACCTTTTTTTGAGTAGAAAAAAAATAAAAGAGAAAATGGAAAAGAACTTGTTGTGTTGGTAAGTTGTACTTACCAATAGACAACTTGTATTCACTACCTTGGTGGTGATTCTCAGCCATAGCACTAGTTTCCTACAGATACATTAAAAAATAATTAGCTGAGTTTGAAGTGTTCCTAATGCCAATATGCACAATCCACAGCTACCACCACAGTTCATATTAGCTGAGGATACAGCTTTATAGCGGTAATAAATTTAGCTGAAAATCTCAATGCGACTTACAGACATTTTCCTTTTCTGTGAAAATACTTGCCAGTGATGGTCAGGTACTTTCCTAAAACTCTACTGTTTCTTTCTCTTTCTCAATATCTCCATCTCTTTTTTTTCCCCCATTAACATGGCATTAAAAAAATGCATTTCTATTCTCTTTGGATGTGTTCACCTCCTTCGCAGAGACTTTCTTTCACTATTGCCTCTTGTTGGCCGTATTTTAGGGACAATCATTAGATCATGCCTACAGTGAAGCAAGTGCAAGTTCCTCTCATAGTGTCAGTGGCATCAGGGCTTCGTCTGTAATATCGGTTATGCTTCTTAAGCTGATGACTGAACATATTGAACAGGAAAGTCACGAATAGAAAAACTGCCTGTTGTTGTGCCTGATGGGCAGTTCGATGGGACATTGAGTGCAGCAGAGCTTTGAGATGGATCTGGAAGTGAACATCACGAAGAAGACAGAGAGGCTTTTAAACTCGGCAAAGCCAGGTTTTGCTAGAATTAAAAAAATGAGCGTGTTTAAGTTACTTAGGAATATTTAAATAGAGAAAGCTCAAAGGGACTAGGGAAGGCAGAAGAGAGAGGAAAAAACGTTTCTAACAGCCCCTCCTTTTTAACGCACTACAGCATACGCATGAAACAGCCTGTTTGTCACGTGCTTTTTCAGGTTTGTTCTAAAATATTCAGATTTGTGATCTGCGTTCAAATAAAGAAAATAGTGGGCTTATGAGTATTTTTGTAAATATCAGATGTTACGACCCCTAAATTGGAGAGTCAAACTTGAGCCTTTCATCTAAAAATAGTTTTCTATCAGACCAGATATACTTGATTGTGAGTATGCAGTGGTTTGAAGCATCACATTATAGGTAATATATATAATAGCATTTTCTTCTGAGTTGAATCTTATGTTACGGGAAGAGCACCAGCTATTGGAGTCCTCTAAGTATATGGGAATTTTAAGCATGTGTGAATAATCCCACTGTTTTCCTGTGGTTAAGGCACCATGGTGGAAAAGGAACATAGATAGGCTTTAAAACATGAATGAGGAGAAATAAAGCCTTCAAGCTTTGTTGGGCCATATTCAGGTGTAATTAGGATGATGTAACTCCATCAATATTGGTGGAAGTGCATTGCTGATATTGACTTTAGACCATTTTTGTTTCTCAAACGAAATAATTAAAGATCAAGTCTACAAATGCGGAACCTTTTACCTCCTGCTTATGTGCCTTGCTAATTTTTCCTTTTTAAAATGTTATTTTATTTTTAAGGAAAAACTGGTCCACATCCTGGATTGTTCTCACAGCTCGGAAAATGGAATTCTACAAAGAATCCAAGCAGCCGGCGCTGGCCAACCTGGTAGGCAATCAACCATCCAATATCCTTGGCTTCCTAGCAACTGTTACATTAGTATAAAAAGTTTGGTGTCTACGTAAGACAAATTCAGACTGAGCTGGCAACCTTCAAATGGTTCAGAACAGCTGAAGGAATATGCCTTGATAAACTTTTAATCAGACATAGTGTGTAAGAAGAAATAGGACGTAGCATGTCCTTTATTAAGAGGTGCATTTTGAGAATAATTGCAAAGTGAGACAAATGGTGAGTAACTATCTGGTAATGTGAAGGTAACACTTTAAATTAAGGTGCCATTTATAAATGCTTTACTCTTATTTATGAAAATGATCACTAAATGCAGCTACTTCCTCAAATAATGTATTATAAAGTATGTTATAAAATGCATTAGTAATAAATGCTTAACAGATGATGCGATGAGAATCTGTTGCAAAGGATATTGTGAGACGTAAATTGTATTAAACCATGTATGTGCATCTTTAATACATGAATTTAAGTTGTTATCTACCATCCTATAAAGTGGCTTATACATTAATAAATAATAATAAATTATTTATAAATGGCACCTTAATATAGGGTGTTACCAAAGCAGAAAACATTTTAAGTTAGTAAGGTGATTTTTTATCGTAGTATAAATGTGACATCTACCATATCCCGCTAACCTTCCTGAATATTTCTATGACTCCGTCTAATGCAGCTAATGGAATTTCTGTAGCCTGTAGTTACTACAAAGTGAAATTTGCAGTACCTTTTTATTGTGCCCCAAGGAAAGACCACCGATCTTAGTCTTCAGAGATGTGACAGCTACGTTGCGCAAGCAATAACAGCACGTCTCCCTTCAGTGCTAGTTACTGCTGCGTTTGAGCCTACGAACCTAAATGTGGGCAACAAAAAGGGAATTTGGTAAATGCGTGACACTGTGGGCAGTGAAGGGACAGGTTTGACAAAGCCCCGTTGTGAAAGGCTCTCAAGGCTTGATCAAACCTGCCAAATCTCATTGGTATGATGGGTGGCCACAAAGGTGCTCTCTTTGGCAGGAGTCACATACAATAAGCTGTTTTTTTTAATGTGGCAGGTGATACAAACCTTTGCTTCTCTATGTTCTTGATCTATCAATGCCAATTGCCATAAAATCAGCTTTAAAAATCACCTTTTCATGCCTTGCTTTTTTGGAAAGAAGATGAGGGTCGCAGAAAAATAAAAACAGATGAAACAATAAAAGCAAGTAAAGGATGAAATCTGGTACTTTCTCCTTGTGCCAGTACAGCTGGAAAATACTATTTTTCTGAAGCATGAAAACAGCATACTTTGAATTAATATTTTTTTCTGAATTGTTTGTTTTCCTTAAGGTCGAATTAGATGTTATTTTAAAAAAAACAACTCTCAGGTGAACTTATTAAAACTGATCTTATAATTTACTACTTTTTTTACACTTCTACCTGCTGCTACTTCTCTCTTTGCAAGCACTTACCCAAATCTCAGGAATAAATGGACCTGTGAAAATTCAACACAAAGGAGACTTGCTCTGGAACTCCTCCACGGTGTTAAAATTCCCATTGGCTGTTTAAGGATTTAGATATTAAAGTAGACTTGCCTGGACAATATGACTCTGGCCCAGGTCTCAATCTGTTTACCTCAAAAAATTAAGGTGTATTATGAGAAAGGATCTTCTGAGAAGTCAGTCCCTTTCTCTGAAGTTTCACTTCATCCCCAGTGCTTACAAGGTGGTGAGATAATATCTACTGCCTCCTGTGTTAGGAAGAACATAGACATATTGATCCCATATTTTGGTCATGATGGGGAAAATAAAAGTGGGATTTTCTTTACCCCATGTCAGATCTCAACACTGGGGCTGTGAACTCAGCGTTCGCTAGGTGAGAAAAAGCTGTTAAAGTTACATTTTCTGTCTATTGCCTATGACTTATATGCAATGGTAAATAAAAGAAAGGAGTAAAGCTTGAAAACAAGAAGAGCTGTCAGTATTCAAAATCTTATAACCCGGTTTCCTAAACGCAAATTTTACACATGCAAAAAAGCTAAACTGGCATGTTGATCTCATCTGATAAAGCAAATGTAATGCTTATTCCCTTTGTAAACCATTTAACCAGATATAATTTTGATAGTGGAAAGGAAATAATACAAAACGGCTTCATTGGAAATAATTTGTTTACTGATTTTACTTTTTTCCTCAGCTGTAGTTTACTTTGGAAAAAGAGGAACTCAACCATTAATTAAATAATGTAATAGAGGCAATGTTCATTCACGATAGTATGACTTACAACAAAGCGTTTTTATTGTTAGGAGGAAAATGATGTGACTTAACAAAAAGATTAATGTTCCTTTGTATTATAAAGATATTAATTCATTAATAATTAATTATTAAATACTGTACATGAAGTGAAAATTTAGAATAAGAGAGCATCATTATAAGAGGAATGATATTTCACAACAAAGGCAACAGGAGAGAGGGAAATAACAGCACGTTCTAATCATACCTTTTTTTCTGATTATAGGATAACATTTAGAGATAATTTGAAATTATATTTACCAAAATATTTAATAGTATCTTAATGCCAAGAACTAGTAATAGTAAAAGGATTTTTTGTTTTTTCCTTTGTACAATTGTAGATGCAGGACTCGCTATAACAATTTTCCTATTGATTTGCATGGAAAAGACTGGGATCCATAGCTTGTTGGTGAAGCTAGGGACAATATCTGGTATTATTATTAGTAATAGAGCAGAACAATTAAAGCACACAGAGGAGAGATTCAGAAAATGAGCTTGTTTACAAATATTACTGAAAATGCAAGTTTGCATCCCATGTAGCTAAATCATTATCTTTTGCTGCTGCCTTGGTCATTTGTGGTCATGGTTTTGATACACTTTTTTTAAGCATTTATATGACTTGCTTTTTATTTTAAATTAAGGACATTGTGATCTAAACGGATCACAGCTCCATTCTTTCTCACCAGCGTTAAATTCTATTATCAGTTGGTCTTTCTGACCAAGAAAAAGTAGTCTGTTTATTCCCTGAGATAGTTTATTCAACAGAGGTTATTTTAACCTCAGGTTATTAGCCCATCTGCAAAGTAATTTAGTGAGTGAAAATGCTGCTGAAATCCATATTCGTGTTTAGGAAGATTTCATTGTAGCAGACACTTGTATCAATTTACAGCATAACCCCCTCCAACAACAGTGATATAACATAATTGCTCTGACTGCAAAACACAAAGCAAGGACGCGGAGTGCTCAGGCTTTCCCGGTAACCTTAACTTCTCTCTTGCAGTGTCTCTGGGTAGCGCATAAACTGGAAAGCAAACTACGCAACAGGACAAGGTTTAGGCCAGAATGAATTTTAAGACAATTTTCCTGGGGTCCTGAGGGATTTAAGCAGGGCTCCCCAGGTGCAGAAGAAGGGCCGATGTGCACGATGGACAGTTTCAAGTTTGATAGATGCGAATGGTTTTGCATGCAGTTTCCATCAGAAGCTTCACGTACCATGCCGTACGCATGAGTCTTGTATGGTGTGCATAGACACCTCATATCCCGTTGTGGGCAGAATTGCTAAATTCTCCAAAAGAGAAGTTTTCCAGTTGATTATTGTGCATAGCAGAAGGGTGTTCATCTTTCCAACGCCGTGAGCTTGCATCCCATCCTTTCCGGAAAGGGAGATGCACATACTTATCCTTTTCTTCTGCTTATTACAAAATCAGAGCTCCAGATTACTACAACAACAAAATTAAACTGTGTGTGCACTGAGTGCACAGAGGAGTCCAAGTTCTGCTGCTGCATACATTTTTGTACAATCATAGGATTTTACCATCTCTAAGTTCTATACGAGGTCATTATTCCACCTTCCTGCAAAACTTCCCTGGGCTTTCCATTGTTTTTTTTTCTCACTTCAGTGTGAAATGCCATGGCAGTTTTCCTGAGGAAAATATTCTGTAGCCCAGTATCCTTCACTATCAAGAAACTATTTCCTGTTTCTTTGTCTACATTTTAATCTCTTCTTTTCATCTCGTCATGCGTTTCCAAAATTTCTCAACCTTTTCTGTGGGTGGAATAAAGCTGCCCTTCTTTGTTACGGTATTTTCAGACTCAAACTATCCTTTTGAGTAATTTTTTCAAAGCAAGCAAGTTGCGCCACTTGGACAAGGCTGTGTTGCGTGTTCGTGATGGGTTACAGAGCTGCCTGCTCTGTGCAAGCGCAGACCTGGTCGTTGCACGGAGTCCTGGGCAGAAAACTTCCCTGGTGTCTCTCCTGGCCAAGGAGAGTGATCCAGCCAAAAGAGACACTATAGACCTATTTTTAAAAGTATTGTTCTGGAATACCAAAAGCTCAATTTCATCTCCCCCCCCCCCCCCCCCCCCCCCCCCCCATATTCCAATATTTCTTTGTGCTAATAGGTTGGTGTTTGCTTTTGTTTCAGCTTTGCCACCTTTGCCATGCAAATATTAACTGATTAAATTTCACAACTTTTTTGTAAAATCAACTATCACTACTATAGTTTTGATCTGTTATTAAAATTCAGAAAGATTAAGTTCTTGTCAGAGGCCAGGCAGGAAGTCTGAGGCAGAGTCAAAAAAAAAAAAAAAAAAAAAAAAAATCCAAACTCTGCTCTTCCAGTGGTTTAGCCACAAGAACATCCTTCTGTTTTGAATAACATATTTCTTTTCTTTTAAAAAAAATATTAAAAATTAAAAAGGAACAAAGACACACAGGACTGTCAGTTTTAGAGGAGCTGAACCATGGTGGTTTTATGGTTTGGCAAACGGAGAACATAATTACAACTCCAGTACTGAAAACTGCCAGAGACTCTGGCTGCAAGTTACTTGACCAGGGTTTCTTACTCTGCTTCTTTTAACCTAAATAGGTCCTTTTCTACCCATCTCAAAAGCACCCTGGAGAGCGTATTTTTTTTTTATCCTTTAATAACAACATCAGAGAAATTCAGCGAGCAATCTTTGGAAAGCTGATTGTACGGTTGATGGACTGGCCACTTCTATTAAGTCTGTTTTCTTTATCACCAATGCCATTTTGAAGGTAAAATGGCTTAAGAACAAAAGAGCAAAAAAGATTCATCAAGCTCATTAAGTTCTGTGGATATTACTCCATATCTTACCCAAAAGGGACTTATTAATGCTTTATACTGTTAACAGTAGTATTTTTATTGTTGTCTGGGATGTGCAGTAACCTAATCTACAAAGGCTACCCGAAACTCTAAGGGCTTTGCCAGAACTGCTGCAGAGGCAGAGTCCCTGGAGAAGGAGCTTGGATGGCAAACAAGGATTATTGTGCTTTACACCAACTCCCAGCAACGTAAATGATACAGGCAAACAAATCTGCTCTTTGAATTATTTGCATCCATACGGAGGAGCTGGGGAGGCAGGGCTGTGTCACGCTGGGATGCACGGGCTGACAATGTGAAGGAGCAAATTGTGTGGAGCTACTCTAGTGTTGAGATCTTTCTGGGTGTCACAGATGCCCGGGAAGCCTCTTCTCTTTTTTTTTTTTTTTTTTTTCTTTTTTTTTTTTTTGAGCTAGAAATGATAATTTGTTTGGAGAAAGGAGATAGCTTGTCTTACAGATACGATGTATGGTCTTGTGTACTTTCTGTCCTTTCCAGGTGCATTAGTTTAAATTTGCATTTGGAAAAGCCACAAAACTTTACCTTTAAACCCAATGGCTTTTCAAGCGGTTTTGCAAAGTAAGCATTTAAAATATCTGGTCAATGTGTACGCATTTGTGTTTTGATCTATTGTATGTTATATCAGGCTGAGTTTTTTTTAAACTATCTAATTATTTTAAAAATATTATGTATCTAGTATAAGAACCTTATTTCTGAGTTAAGACGCCTCAGGAGTGGTTATTTAATGATACCAGGGAATAATGAACTCTTTTCAGCAATACCAGAAGCTGTGCTACAGTAATCTGTCACTTGAACTTGATCTATTCTTGTTTTATCTGATAACTGTCCCCATTTGTGAAAAGTTGGGCCATATTCATGGTTGGGTTGTTTGTTTGGTTTTTTTTTCTTTCCAGAAACCAGGATATAAACCTGAGTGTGTGGATTTGTGTGGTGCTCGCATTGAGTGGACCTCAGAGAAATCCAGCAGAAAGAACGTCTTTCAGGTAAGAGGCAAAAACATGTTTTTCATTGCTCATTTGAGTATAAACTCTGTTAAGAGGTAGGTTTTATTTCCTTGGGTTTAATAACTAGAGACTGATATAATACAGCGTTTTTCCTACCAGTACAGGAGTGTAACATTTTATCAAGCATCAGTTTACTGTTTTTCTAAGAGAAGGATTTCTGATGACTGAGTCGCCTAAACACTTGAGAACCTGTTGATTTATTGATTAATGCTCTCTATTCGATTTGTTTTTAAAACTTAGTAGGTAATTGCTTTGGGTTCAGGCCTAGAATCTTGACCTAAAGGACTTCCCTAAACACAACTTCTTCAAACTGCTTATACAAGCATTGCTCCAACACAGTGCGGTTACTCTGTTTATTTTTATTGCTGTTCAGGGTACTCAGACGGTGATGACCCAGGTTCATTTCTGGAAGGGGAGGATTTTAAAAGCTTGCCTCTGTCAGGGCCAGCATAGAAGGACGTGTATTTCTCATAGGACTATTCTTCATTGATGGAAAATAATATTATTTAATTACTTCATCTAAATCCCATTGAATTGAAAGGGAGGATCAAGGCCCAAGAAGATGAAAGGACGAGAAAAGCATTACTGCAAGGTTAACATTCCAGGATCAAGGGGCTAAAATAGTTTATTGCAACATCTTCAGGTTTTGGACATAATCCAGGTCCCATGAATATCAGTAGAAATTGGGGGTTTTTGTTTCACTAAAAGTTCCAAAAAGCCACATTTAAAATATTGTTCTCTATGAACTGAGTTGTTTCCCAGAGTTCTAACATTAAGAGTTTTTAACGATGCAAACAATAATGGGAGGAGAGACGCAGAAGGGAACATGTCAGGGTCAGGATACTGTTAGTTACCAGATAGTCCTTTGGCACCATCACGCATGAAACATGCTGGAGGAACCAACTGTGCCTAAGTCTGAGGTTTGAGGAAAAAAACCTACCACACACACACAAAAAAAAAACAACCCTGAGGGACTGTACATGGCTGCTTGAAAATAAACCTCTTTGGGTCAACTGGGTGTTACAGAGACTTTTTAAAGCTTTTTCTTTCTTTTTTTTTTTTTTCCCTAGACATCTTTCTAAAGTGCATTGAATATTTAGAAATATTCCTCCTCTTCAAGACAGTGAGACTTATGCTCTATACCCCCAACATCCTTCAGGTTGTCTTGAGACAACACTTGGAGCTTTGTCATTTCCTAGGTATTTTTAGAATAAATATTTTGGTTTTGCTGTCAATCTTCAGCTTTTTCACTTGGAATGTGATTAAGTATAACCTTAGCCTTCGCTCCTGCAACCCCCTGAGCACACTGACAGGTCTTCTGAGCTTCTAGGGTTTATTTCTCATTTTGCAGTAAGCAAAATTTCTATTTGGAAATGCATATTAGAGTGGTGATTCATTGCAGCTAATACATTTCCAATGTAAAGACAAATGAAGCTCTGTTATTGATTTACCAAACTGGTTGTACAAAGACTTTGCAACGCGTTTTCTTCTCACTTCTGTTCGCGTGAGGGGCAACTCCACTGAATCAGAATAATGTGAGAAAGGAAACTCATGCACTACTGTTTGAACCCATTAAAATGTGTCTTCATCAAGCCAATAAGTGAGTGGGAGAGACATTAAGAAGTAAAAGCATGGGAGGAAGGACATATGTTAAGACACATTTTGAAAAGGGATGGAGCATTGTTTAGACAGAGAGCTACAAGAAGATTATGCCAGATGGTAGGAGCGAAAGAGGAGAAGGCTTTGGCATCAGTAGTGGTGACATTTTGGGAAAGGAAAGGACTGAACGAGACTGGTGCTACATGAGCAGATAGAGTGGGAAGGGGACTAGAGAGAGAGTGAAGATTTATGAGATAGTCTGGAGCGAATCCAAGGCCAGTTCAAAAGCGGAGAGGTCAGTTTGTACCTGGGTATGGAATATTTCAGGAAACACTTCTGATGATCTACTTATCCCACGCGGGTGGGAATCAGATGGATAATATATGTCTACTTATTCAAATGAAAAGAACATGGGTGATTTCTTTAATTTTTTTTTTTTTTTGTGACCTAAATATAGTTACATTGCATTGCTATTTGATTAAATACATTAGCTGCCTAACTCTGAAATGATCAGAAATAAGTATGGTTGTATCTTCTTCAAAGCGTGGCAACAAAGCATAGTTGGTGGGGTTTTGTTTCATTACTTTCTGAATAATAAAACGTTCTTTTCTGATTCAAACAGAGCAATGGTTACTTTCTGCTAATGTGTCTTACTAGGAGTAGATGCAGAATTTTGAGTTTGATTTAGCCTGGGTGCTCAATTTGAGTTCATGAATTATAGATTAGAAATAGAAAATGACTATTGAGATTTTGGTTTGAAGAAAAAGAAGGAAATCTTGAATTTAAAATCTAAGCATATGACAGTTAATGGATGGTAACAAGAAGATGGAGTATAGGAGTATCATAAAGAAAACTAATTGGAAACATGATCGATGCAGGGGGAAAAAAAGAGGAAACTGCAAGTAAATGATATTCAGGCAGGAAGATTTGGGTTTCTGGTCTTGATCATGAGGTTTTCAGCAGTGTTACTCTACTTATTTTAATTGAGCTACTCCCTGTTTAACAGGATAAGTCTGATCTGTCTCTCACACTATCCAATTTGTGCATGCAATATATTTCTGTTCTTGGTGAACATAGTATGTGGGGTTTTTTTTTTCAAGTTTTCCTTAATAGTAACTGAAGAGATGTACATCTTAAAATACAACCTTCTGATTTTCCTTCATTTATTTTATTGATGATATAGACAGCACCAAGGAAAAGAACTGGTTAGAAACAGCTTCACATGGTGTGGGGAAACGTAGCAGTTTGCAGTGAGATACCGTGCTGTTTGTTCTTGCTGGCTGAATGACGTGATACACTAGGTCTTCATCAGAGGAGTGGTGAATAAAAGAAGATTTATGTTCAAATCACATGCTTTAAATATTTCTGCTAAGTGCTAGTTTGCTCTTTGGTGTTTAGCCTGAAATTTAAAGCACTGAGGATTAAAAGGATTACAACATAATCTTAAATAATCCTAAGTGTCATTTACAGAGAGATGGTTGTAATAACTAAATAAAACCATGTTAAGGGATGGCAGTGTTGTCAGTCAGCAACTGGAAAAGAAACAGCTCCTATGTCACTCTGCCGTTCTCCTATTTCCTTTATTTGGCTTAGTTTGATATTGGGTAGGTGCATTTTGATGGGGGTTATCAGAAAAAAAAAAAACAAAAAACCAACAAACAAAAAAAACCCCAAAAAAACCACCACGTTGGGTTGCTTTTCCGTCAGTACTAACGTGGCTGCTGAGGCACCAGTAACTAGGTTAGCTTATGGATTTTTCTCAATATTCAATGTCTTCTAGTAAAGTTTTCAACAGTAGTTTATTCTTTCCACTGCTTTACTCCTCCTCTACTCCAAGTTAAGCAGCCCTTTTAATTTCAAATTCAGCCCAGGCGTCATGGAAGACGTGATCTTGACCTCTGGCCTCATAATTCTGGAGCTTCATTAGCACAAAGTCTTGTGGCTGTAGACTATTTCCTTGAAGAGGTTTTGGAAGATTCCTCTCAGATCATTCAAAGAAGAAAAGCAAAAATAGGAGAGGGGTGAAAAGTGCAAAAAAAGGTCACGAGCAGCATACTTATGAACTGGTGAAGCTGCTTTGTTCTCTTAATAGCACTATTCATTTAACTAACAGACTTTTTTTAGTGATATTTTTTCCCTGTTTACCAAGATCATTTTTTAGGAAGGTTTCCTATGAAGAATTTGTCGAGTTTGATGCCCTGGCTCTTGCCACAGATCTGGTGTGATACTGGTTTTTGTTTCAATACACTGCAGCTGGAAGGGGTTACTCGTTCATACGCAAATAAGAATTGTAAGTGTATCTCACAAATAGAGAAATCTGTGTAAGACACACAGTATTTCAACAGTGAGACAGCTGAAAGTACAACTGTACCTATGTGTAATATGAAAGAATTTATCTTGCAGCTGTTTCATATATAATAACATTTACGGCGCTGATCTGGGGTAACTCCCTTGTCCTTGAAGCTATCCAGCTTTGTCCAAGAGCATAATCTGAACGATAAGCTATTTTGTTCTACATACTGTAGGATCAGTATAGTATCTGGATGCCTCCCAGGAATGTTTTAAGTCACCGCTTTTTGCCATGGGAGGGATCATTTTCTTTTCCATGATCTCTCTAGAGGAAGCACTGAGAATGCAACGTGGAGGGGCTTGGGCTGGGATTGGTATTTGGATTTCTTTGTGGTTTTAAATATAAATGCTCTATAGAGGAGGCAAATCTAAAAAAGCCACCTTGTGCTCAGATGGATATGAAGCTTCTGGTGGTCCTTAGCAGCAGCTGAAGCATGTTCCCCATCCCAGACCTGCCCTGGAGAAAGTGCTGTTTCCTGAGAGGGCTCTTCCCTGCAGCTCCTACGAGGTGTGCAGTAATTAGTGCTGGCTTCGAATTAGATACGTGTTAGATGGACCTGTTGTGATTTTTAAAACATCTGTATGGCATTTTGTTCACTTCTGGAGGTTACTGCTGTGATTGTGGTTTAACTTCTATCCCAGAGACCTGAATATATTATTGCTTAATTAAAAGACTTAGCCGCATCACACAGTTATTTCATGGTGACAACAAGAGGTTCTTTAAATAATAAACCTATTAGTTTTAAAAAAAGAAATAGCCTTAATCATCGTCTTGGAGATGTTCAAGTGTATGTTTTTACATAAGAAGTACTTAGTTTTTAGTGGTGTAAGTGGGAGATCTTGAACACAGCAACATGGAATGGTCTCTGCCTTGTGTTTCTGCTTCTCTCTTCCAACTGCCTTGTTAGTGACCTTACCAGCAAAGCCCCTGCCAAAATATTCAGTAAAACCTAACTGACGGATGCAGAAAATCTTCTGACCTCTCCATATATCAGCTGTTTTCTTTTGTAACCTAAATATAACAAGACCTGTGAATGCATTTTTTTCTTGAATTTAGTGTTTGTTTGTTTTTCTAATTTCGAAAGTCACATAATACATACTGTATTTGACAGAAAATGCGGACTCAGAGCTGTGGATGGTGGACACTTTAAATATACAGCATTTCTACTGATTTCAGGATCTGGGACCTGACTCTTAGTCTACTTCTATGGTAGTGCGGCTCTGTGGATATTTTTGGAATAACTTCTGATTTACATCTGTTGAAAAATAAGCTCTTTATTACTTGTCCTACTATCTTTTCATTTCTTTTAAACCAGAAGCTACAAATGAAACCATGCTTTCTTTAGTTTATTCTCTTACTTGGGTCCCCAAATTTTATGAGGTGTCAAGCAGTTCAGATCACCACATTTGCTTTTGGAATCTGCTATTATAGAAATGCTCTTAGTGTGCAAAACTGGGCAGGATCTTATCCAAGTAATGGCAGTAGAGCTGTGTTTTCACTGCGTATCTGTAGGCCAAATTTTTATTGTCGATTAAAAAGGAAATGTAAGAGAGAGTGAGTACATAGTGTAAGAAGAAAAATACCCTTGACTGTAGGGAAAGTTTGGCAGAAAATATAAAATTGCATGCAATATGCATTCTAAACATTATACAATTAAGAAATCACTTTGCCTTCTAAAGACTTAACATGACGTTTTAAGGTGATAAAGAGGAGAGGTATTTAGAGATGCTTGGTTATTTTTTGTGTTGCGCGTATGAAAAGCGTAGATTTAATCATAACCGCTTTACCTGTGTTGGCAGTAGCTGCTCCTGAGACCCAAGGAGATGTCCCTGGTTATTAAAGAGCACAGTAGGTAGAAGCACTAGCTGAGAAAGAAAAAGATCCTCATCTAAGCCAGAATAACCAAGAGCCTGGTAAGTGGGGCACTCGTGTAAGCAGGGATGCGCAGTTCCACCCTTGTTCCAGAAGTGGTGGGTGAGCAATGGTGAGGCTTTAACCATCCTGGGGAAATGAGTGTGCTCACCTTCGCTCACCACTGCTTCCCTCTTAGATTTGATGTTACTCACAGTAGCCCAAAGACAGTATATTAAGAGCGAAATGAAATTTGGGTTGCCTTGTAAACCTGGACAGAGAAATGCATGATGTGATTCATGTTTTAAGGAACGCCAGGTAATAAAGCCAGTTTTCCCCCAAAAAAATGTGATGGAGAGACGTATCTCATTACTCCTGTGACACAAGCAGTGACGGCAAAGCTTTACACCTAATGGCAGGAACACACAAACTGTAAGGCCTTGGATTTCATACATATAGGACCAGTGGCACCTTAAAGAAAATGAGAAAACTTTTTCAGAACATGTACTAACATTTCTGTACTTTGTTTCAAACTACATACAGTTTGAAAATAGGGTATCAGCAGGAAGACTCTCAACCACGGTGTGCGTTTAAAGGGTTTGGGAAACTGAGCCTTCAACCTCTATAACAGAATTTCAAGGAACCTCTCTCTATGTTCGACCTCTATAATAGATTTTCAAGTGGTTAAAGGAACAGTAACTTTATTCATAAAACTGACAAGCTGAGCAGTTTAAGGTGGAGCTGCTCAAAGTTACAGCTAATGTGTTTCTCTCTTTCTGTGGTTCCTGTGTTTGGGGTAACACAAAATCCTCAGTGGCGTCAGCAAAGGCCTCATGTACCTTGTGACTACGAAATCAGGACAGTAAGGGGGTTTTATATGTTAAAAAAAAAACTAAAAAAATTTCCTAGTCACTATTTTACCGATAATGTGAAAAAGTTATTACTTTTCAGAAATGAAGTCCACTCCTGATAAGCAATGTTTTGTCATACCTGGCTGCTTGAAGTACGATTCAAAATTCTCAACAAAAATTTAGTTGATTTTGTAGCTAAATATCATCTTAGCTAGAGAGTTCCTATTTCCCAATTATTGTCCTATGAAAAATTTCATAAAAATTTCACTGTGTTGGAGGAAAAAAAAAAAAATCACTTGAGAGGGTAACTTCAACAACTCATGGAGGTCTTGAAAAGGCTGGAGAGTCAGGATGAGGAAAGGGCTGCTACGGGCATGGTGCCGTGGTGATGCTGCCCGCAGCGCTGCGGGTCATCTCTGCTGTGGTACCCGCTGCGGGCCATCAAACATCGGGGCAACCAGCTCCTGTAGGACACCAGAGCTTGGGCTCTCACTAAACCCCAGGGAAATCCAAAACCAAACTGAAAAGCGAGTTTTCTGTGAAGATCAGGCTGATTTAAAAACCCCACAACCCATATTGGCCGGATCTGACCTTATGAGTACATAGATGTCTGCCTGCTAAAAATGATTATTATAATAGCTCGCTGCACTTTTCTAAGAGTTTTTTGACGGACGTAAGTGCTGATATGTGAGTGACTGTGAGAGGTATGAGTGTCTGTGTGTGCTCATACACATGTGCTTCTTAAGAAATTATGTGAATCGCTTAGCTTTTGACAGCTCCGCTGCAGCTTTCAGAAGTGCAGATGTTATTTGTCCATCAGAAAAGAAAATATTTATTTCAAGCCACAGGCATATTCTGCGTTGCAAAAATAAAACGTAACAGCAGTTAATGCTTAATGTGCATGTGAAATAATTTTGTCAGGGACAAGCACGACTGAGCATAAGGGCCTGGACAAATACGTGAGTGCACAAGGAGCACCTTGTGCCTTGGATAATGCCGAACCTTACGAAAAAGCAATCTGGGCAGCTTACCCATAAGCAAAGCGCGACAGCGGAGCTGCTTATTTTTCCATCGTTTTTCGGCTGAATTCCCGGAGCGTTGTATTGCCTGTTTTGTCTTTTGGGTTTTGTGTTTTGGTTTTGTGTTTTGTTTTGTGGTTTGGTTTTTTTTTTTTTCTTCTTTTTACAGCTGAAGAAGCGAGTCGCGTTTTGCGGCTCGCATGCGAAATGGCAGTGGGCTGCAGCCTCTTGCTGCATTATTCATAAACATATTGCTGCCATCTCGTGGGCAGCGCACGAGCCGGCGCGGGCAGCGTTGCGGGCAACGTTGCGGGCAGCAAACGAGGCAGGGGCTGGCCAGTGCCACCGGGGTTATGCCTTTCCCCGGGGACAACCAGGTCTGCAGAGGACAGGGTGCAGGTCGCTTGGCACCCACCATCACGACAGGGAGCGGTTTTTCAGCATCTTTCGGCAAAAATCAATGCCTGGCCGAAGAGTTTATACTATTAACGTTTATTTTAGCTGGTTGCTAAATGAGGTAATGTCTGCTTTTAGGAAGGAATAGTGCTGCTGTAAACGTGTGTTGTCTAAATTATGCATGTGGTCGTAGTTTTATGTTTTAAAATGGTGATTCTCTTCTGATCAGCGGGGCTGATAGGGAAAGGGTAAATAGCTTCATAAGGACGGGCTGGTTCAAGATAAAGCACGTAATGAGAATTATCGCTACAGATAGCCAGTTTGGTGAACTCGATACAAGCCCAGGGTGCTCTGACGTGAGGCCTTTGGTGCTCTGCTGTATACTCGTAAAATGGGGAAAAACGGTATTTTCATAGCCCTAGCAATCGACAGCTGAGAGGGAGCACAGAAATGGAAAAGGAGCTGGCTTTCCTGATTCTTTAGTACTTCAAGCTTTTGTGATTCTCCGGAGTGAAAACAGCTAAATTAATTTAAAAGCGTTATGATTTTTGCAGCCTTCTTAATGTAAGTTAATATTAAAAAAAAAAAAATGTCTTGATACATGCCCAAACATTGCACACGTTCCCTTAATTTATCAAACTCTTGAAAAAACAAAGAGAAAAATGAATCCTAAATGAACTCACTCAGAGATAATCAAATCTGACTTGTTTACATGTTTGGTGCTGGTATTTCTGTATTCAGCCACTACATTTTTTAAAATCTTGGCGAAGTCACTTTACTCCATTTTTGTGTTTCTCTTTAATGAGCGAGGCAGATATTTAAAGTTGGCTGGGCACGGCGAGCCTTGGCTGTCCTCTCTCTGAAAGGCAGCACCTCGCATTTGTGTGCAAAGGGATGCCAGACGATATGGTAGGGATTCACTTTTTTTTTTTTTTTTGTGTGTGTGTGTGCATGTAGGCGTGATTTCTACATTCTTTGGGGAGAGGATGGGTTTGGATGTTTCAAGGTGTTAAATGGACAATGGCAGGCAATTTGAATGCGAGGGGGAAAATGCAAATAGTGTCCTGCCCTCTCTTTTAGATAATACACCTCTCGGTTTTCGGCAGGGCAGTTGTTCTGAGGCTGTGATTCATGGACCACTAATGGGATGGGGAGACTTTTTGAAATGGTAATACAAGCGTAGTCAGCCTGAGAAGACATTTAAGGTAGTTCCCAGATGGTACAAATGAAAGGGAAAACCCAGACGAACATTTTCCACAAGGGACCCGGGCTTTTCAAACCTCCTCCTCAAGTTTATTGATTTTTGAGGATGCACCTCCAGTTGATCCCATTTATAGCGCATTTTTATGTGGATTATGAGAGTCGTTAAAAACTTGAGTTTGAGTTCAGGGGCTGAATTTCTTGAATTCTCGTGTGGTGTTTTGTTTTGCGGTTTGTTTTTTTTTTTAATTTTAGTTTGTTTTGGTTTTTTTTTTTATTTTTCCTTTCATTGCATTTTTTCTGATTTGGGATGAATAAATTCCAAGGAATTTCATATAATTACATCTGCAATTGCATCTGTAAAGCAGAGTGATCCAAGAAGCTTAGCAAATATTTTCTTTGGCAAACAAATTTGCAAAGAGGAGGTGTGGTTTGCTTACCATTTCATTTAAAAATAGACTATCCAACTTAAATTATCAGAGGATTTTAACACTTAAAATCCACAGCGCTTCAGTCAGCCTCCCTTTATTTTTTTTGATCATAGTTATGATTGTTACAAATACATTGTTATTTATAATCGTAACATACTTGAAACCTAGAAAGTGTTTATCTTCGCCCACTCTGCCCCAAAGTCAGAGTTTACAGGTAAACTTTTACAAATTGAGCTTTAGAGTAATTTTCCAGGATGGAAAATGTGCAATTGTATAAGTGAATATTTTTGAGAGTGTATGTTAATTTATTAAAAAGGGACCCAATTACTAAGATTTTCTTAAGTAATAGAATTATTATTATTTTCTATTATTTGTACGTAGTCATCACTAGGTGGAGGCATACTTTACATATTCTTTTGAACATGTCATCCGTTATGGACTGAGATGAATTGCATTGATGCTGCATAGTGAAGAGAATGATGCGCTTTTTAACCTGAACTGGTGAAGTAACCTGGTACCACCAAACGCCCAACTCCCAGACAGACTAAGCAGATTTTTGCTCTGACCACTACTACAGCTGAAAAGTAATGAAAATTGAATATTTTTTAATCATGGGCTGCACAGAGATCTCTTGAATTAATTCAGAAACATCATTCATGTGCGATAAAGTTAAAAGGAGACACAAAGCACGTGTCATGGAGCAAGAGATTGAAATAACCAACATCCACCCCTTTCAATAGCCCATCCTCCAGTATCTAAATCAATGTACAATGGATTGACTGGGGGGTTTTTTTACTTCTTTTTTTAGATATGGTAGCAAAATCCATTTAAAACCCACCAATGTTTTCTCATGGTACAGGGTTACCTGCTATAGACCATACGGGTTCAGTTTTGACCGAGGGTAACGAGACCCACCTCCATTGATGCCGATACATTGACTTCACCCAAACTCTCCTGATTTACACCAGGAGTAGATCTTATGCAGTTGTGCAGGTATATATAGTGCTATGCTTATGTTTGTCTCCCGTATTTATGACCAGAGTCTGTACGAGCTAGTCTTTGGCTAGCAAAGCCCAAGCCACGTGTTTGAGATGCCACAAACGGAAATTCTCGGCTGTGAGTGTGGGAGTCAGAGACAAGAACTCTTTCTCCATGCTTCCAATACGATATTATGGCTCTTTACAACTTACAACATCCACTGGCTTTTATTATAGGGGAAAGAAGGGTGATGGCACACGAATTATAAAGAAAAAATACATCTTAGAAAATAATCCCTGTATTTTTGAGTGACACATAGATTCTCTTCTAGGCATGCTGAGAAAAGTGGGGGAAATACATTTTTAGATGTCTGTCATTTTAATATACTTAAAAGAATGGAGTCAGGACTGTTGAGAGAGGTTTCCTGAGCTATGTAACTTCTTAGCCCCAGACTGGTGTAGTGTACGTTGCTGTGGCCTCGAGCTTTGTCACCTTCCTCGGGGTGCTCTGGCCCTGCTGAGGCTGGGCTCTGCCACCCCTCCGGGCAGCGTCAGCCCGTTACACCCTGGGGCAAGGACCTCTCTCACCCCTTCCTTAGACATGGATGTACAAAGCCAGTAATGGAACTGAAATATGCTCCCCTCTTTTATTCTTTCCCTTCCCCCCCCCCCCCATATATTCTGTTTTTTATTTTTTTATTTAGATTTGGAATCACACTTTTAATAATTCTATTCACAATCTAAAATTAAATAAACATTTTGTTTAGTGCTCACAGAATGGCCAACCAGTGCTCAAGAAAGGATGTCCAGCAATTTATCAGCCTGTAGAAAATAATTATAGCAATATTTTGAAAGCCATTGGTTATAGTTTTGTTTTGATTTATAGAATGTAAATAAATCAGTTTTGATTCTTCTGTTTCAAATGGATTTTTTGGAACTAAGGCTTTTGAATAAAAGTCCCTCAAACCAAGCTGTTACTCCTGGGAAATTCTGTAGTGGTATGTTACTGGCATTTGAAAAATGCACACCTTCTGAGAAAAAACAGGAAAATTCTGTCAAACAGACTGATGGGAATTCCCAAGTTTGGAAATGCAAGTTATGTTGGAAAACAATGGCAGTGCGATTCAGCTAAGGCTACAGTTGGAGTGAAAAGGAAAAGGAACATGTTTCCACCATTGCATATATTTTTCCTTTTTTTTTTTTTTTTTTATTGTCATTCTGGAAACAAATGTTCTACTGATCAGTTAAAAAGTGCAAAGTAAGGAATAAGAGAGAGTAATGTGTGTTGGAACATAATGTAGACTTTACCCGTGTAGAAAAGTGTGAAGAAATATGGTAAAATTAAATGTAAACAAAGAAATGGGGAAAATAAATGTGGGAGTGAAGAACTGTGTACAGGGAGTAGGAAGAATGTAGTCCAATAGTAGAAGATCAAAGGAAGGGAAGCCAATTTTTTCAAATATTTGGTAATAACTTTGATGTAGCAAGGTAAAGGATCTGAACAAAGGGTCAGAATATCACAAATGGGAAAGGAGAAAACATTATATAGTGATGAGTGTACAATTTTTTATTTTTTTAAGGATCAATTATTATCTCCATCTCCTGGTATTTCAGGACTCTCTTATAATACTACTATTATTTTCGCTCCTTTTCCTGCACACACGCTCTGTCTCGCTCCCCCTTCCAGGCAACACTTCTCCACTTGCGCAGATTTGAGGGGGTAGGAGGATCTCAGGGGTTCTTTGCAAGATGCTCGTTTCCCACCGCAGAGTGTGGCATTGCCAGGACTCTTCAGGGGACTCTCTGCCAGCTATCCTTAAAAGCTTGCAGGGGAGCGGGAGAAGATTTGCATACTGCCCAGGCAGGGCCAGGTTTGAACACTCCTCGCTGCTGAATGGTGCATTACTGAGTAAATAATGACACCAAAATCACTGCAGCTTCTGTAGAGGAGGTGCTGTGCTATGTCAAGCTATTAGGGTCTGTCCCTTCTTTCTTTCCTCCCCCCCCCAACTCCAAAGATGCTCCTTTTTTTTTTATTCAAACAGAGATTTCTTTTCACCTGCATTCCCCCCCCCCCGCCCCCGTAGTTTTACCTTTCTCTTCTCTTGTTTTTCTTTACCCTCTATTTTACATTTTTGTATTTTAATAACACATTTTAAGTCATTTTTCTCCTGTTCTCAATGTGATGACAGTATATCCTGATGGAAAGATAATAATGCCCAAGGAGGTTTTCTTTTATGAATTCTGCTGGTGTTACTTTCACATGCACAAATACATCATCTTGATTTCTAGCTCTGGGTCATTTCATTGCTCTTGTATGTCTTGCTACGAGATGTTTCCTGTAATTAAAAGATTAGGTTAAATAGATTATTTGTGCTGCCCTGTCTACATAAATGTTCTGTTTCTCTGCTTCTAGATACTGGCTTTTGTGTTTTAAGGCAATGTTGTGGTACATGAAGTTGCATCATGTCTCCTTTGTCTTTAAGCTGCTGACTTATTGGTAGCAGAAGCAATCGAGAGAGACATTTACTGCCATAGCTTCGTAGGGTCAGTGAATTAACAGGTGCCAATAAGTTCTAAAGAAGTGCTTTAATCGTTTCTAAGGTATTTAATTAATGAACTTTTTTTTAAAGGAGTGGTGTCTGAGCAGACATAAGGCTGATGAATATTTAATGTTTGTATCTAGGGAACTTTTTCTTCCTTTCATGTAACTTGAGGTGTTTGCTAATGGAAAACAAAACCTGAATTGTTGTGTAGCGTGCAATCAATGATAAACTGCTATTAGATTGGCCAGGGTTTGGATACCTATCAGGAATTTATCTGTATGTGCTGTGATATTCTGCATTTATAATTGGTCTTATCTAGAGAGCATTTTGGAGTCAGCTTTCTCTCATACGTGTAGGTATCTATGTTAATACCTATGGGCTATATCAAGTTGCCTCTGTGAACTGATTTACTTGAATATTAAGCGTGCGTATGGAAGTTTTCTCAGGCTGTCATGGTTTCAGTAACTGCTGCTTGTTGGGTGGCGGTTACTAGGAAAAAGGCTCCAGGTCCCAATGGTCTTGTTGGTCTGCATGATATTCACGACACTTCCTTTAAAACGTGATACCAGTAATGCCATAACTATGTGTAAAACTAGATTGATCTTTTTTTTTACTTGGTTCTTATTGTAGCCTGTTTTCCTTCACTTCAGAGGAACATTTCCCTTCCTGCTACTTTCCTAAATTCTCACTCTTTACCCTTTATTTAAAAAAAAAAAAAAAAAAATCAGTTGTGTCTGCAGTACCTTTGATGTCATATAATTCCTCTTGCTCTAGAATTCTCCTTTGTTCCATTTTCTTAAAAAATAATAAATAAAAAATTTCTTTCCCTTAATATCCCTACCTTAAGGAATGGTGTTCGTGATACAGCAAGTGTGACTCCGTTGATTAAAGACTGTTTCCTTGCTTCTCCATCGGCACAGCCGTTGCGGTTAATCTGTGCAGCTTTTGAAACGGCAGCACGGTGGAGTTAAGCAGGCAGAGGGCATCACCAGAGGTCAGGTGAGAGATCGCTGAGGTTTGTACGGCTCAGTTAATCTGCACATTTCCCTCCGTTCCTGCCGCTTCCTCTTAGCTGTGGCTAAATGAGCGATCACTGTCTAGACCGTCCTTGAATGCCAAAGAGTGTAGGTGTCTCCAGCCATCGGCCGGGTTCCCCGGTCGGGAGAGGTCTCCGTTAGGTCTCATGGCTGGAGCAGAGCTGGCTGCCCCATGCATCGTTCGTCTGAGCTTCGTTAAGGCACGCTCTGCAGTGCGCCGTTGCAAGTTTAGAAATGCAGAAACAGTTGAAGAAATTGATTCTATTTGTTGTTGCAGTTCAATAGACCTTTGATCTGCAAAGCTCGAGCACACCACACTGTTCCAGCCGAGCCACCTTTTACTGTTGTTAGTATAGCAATAGCCTTGTTACCAGGTCGTAAGACTTAATTTTGTCGTATTAGGAGGGAGAAGTTGCAGTATTGCAGAACTGGGAAATACAGTATTGACCGGTCAAGGCTCTCACCAGCAACAGCCTGTGCGAGCAGCTCAATTCTGTTGTTTTGGGGCGTCGCTTCTAATTAAAATGGCATGCTATTAGAGTAACAAAAACAAGTTTATACCATGTCTAGGCCTCTTGGTTACACACAAAATGTAACTAAGAACATTGTGATATGGTGGCAACCCTGTTTTGTGAATCCCTGAGCAAATAATGGAGAAAGAGGGAGGGAACAGATTGCAGTGTGTTGCTCCCCACCTGAGCAGGGAACAGAAAACTTCCTTAGAAGTGGCTGATCCCAAGGGAGTCAAGAAACCAGCAACTTCTAGAGGCATCTCTTACGTTACTTAGAAATTTGAACACAGATCTATGGAAATGATGTGATACAGGGGCAAAATGATTATTAACAAAGAGACTGAAACTTTCAGAAGTATAGCTGATATATATCATACAGTACAGCATATAGTATATACCGTAGTGCGTTTTTCTCCTTCTCTCACTTTCTTAACTCTTACTTCTACCTGCTTTTTTCTTCCCCCTCTGTCTCTTTATTAATTCCCTTACTATTTGCAAACCTTTTATGAGGAATATGTGATGTGTCCATTTGCTGTCTCTGAAGATGGTTAGTGCCGAGTTTGAAGTCATCCACGTTTTTCTTTCCAGCTCTAAGGCATGTAGAGAAGAACGTGCTTATAATCAGTCAAGGTAAAATAATTGGAAATAGGAATAATAATATAGCAACGGCCAATGTATTTGTCTACTCGGCTGCAACGGTTTTGGTTTTCTGCTTCACTCAGTGAACGTGTACATGGCATGTGGGGGAAAGCAGTCGTTTTTGTGAATTTGATGTATGCAAAACTGATAATGCAGTTATTGCAAATGTGGATTATATCTGCTGATGTAATTAAAAATACACATCTGCCTCTTCGAAAATGCAGTTGAGTTGTTGGGGTTTCGTTTTTAGTCTTTTAGAGACAACTGTGCCAATCTGAGCAAGCCATACAGTAACTTCTTTTGGACAAACTCTCACTTTGTTACTTTTTGTTCATAAATGCAGTTAACAAGTTCTTTTGTACTTCTTTGAGTGTTAATTGATGTAAACAAAGTCTGCATTTTATCTAATCCCACTGAAGCTTGTTAAAATTAGAGATGTGCCAAATTATTCCAAAGCAGGTTGTAAAGTAAGTGAACCATTAGATCCACTGGCTCACAAATGGCATAGACAATGTGTGCTCTGTTTGCTTCTTTTTCAGGGACTGTTTATGTCAGAACTTTCAAATCACAGGTTTTTTTGCATCTTTAATAACATGTTAAGTTAATCTGTATGGCAGAAGTATAGTGTAAGCAGCAGGGCTGAGCATGAATAAAGTTATTTCTAGAAAAGTCCACATATATGCTCCAAATTGAGTATACCTAGCAGTCAGCTCTGCTAATTTCTATGTCCAGCATTTTCTTTTCACAGAGACGTCCATTTGTCAGCACTTTCTAAGAATTGTGATTTGCAAAGTTTGTTATTACCCCGGGTTCCAAAGTGTCATTTTAGTGATGGTAATCTAATACAGAAGGCACTGTGCTAGCCTCAGCTAAATCTCTAGGGCACGGAGTGAGCACTGGGGCATCATTTCCATGAAAAAACTTAATGGGATTGATACAACTGAATGTAACAGAACTGACGGCCCTTCTCTCCTAGCCTGGGAACTAGCTCCCACCCCATGAACTGTTCTCAAAATCTTGTTCCTCAGGGCTTCTGTAGTTCTACTCTTCTTCCATGTCTTTATGTGCTCCTTTGGCTTGCCTTTTGGAAAATGATACTCTTCCATCTCCCACCTCCTCTCCAGACGCCAGGACCTCTGCTCCTGTGCTGGTACAGGACAATCCCATTTACCAGCACAGTTTGAGGTACTGTGTCTGCACTATAAACACAAAAGGCTACACTCCTGCTCCAGTCCTCATCCCCCTCCTGATTGAACACCAGTTGGGTTCTCTGAAGTCTTCTCATACTTAACCACGAAGACAAGCTCAACATGCCTACTGCAGAGCCTGGAGAAGAGCTCTGTGCTCAAATCCAGACATGTGCTGATGGGCTGGTAGTAAAGCTCACTTTACCTGATTTCCATATGAATAGCGCTGCAGCCAGGACAGTAAAGGGATCAAAGTGGATGTCAAAATTAAGTACTATCAAGTATTAGTCAATCAAGTACTAGTCTGAGTTAGCACTTTAGTAGCTGGTCTGTGCTGTGTGCTACTCTTCTCCAAGTCCTTTAAAGCTGGGTGTGTGGTCTCTCCCCTTACATTTTCACTGTAGGCTCCTAGGGACAGAGGTGATGGATTGGTTCCACAGTGCCTGACGCTATAAGGTACACGACTGGGGCTTCATGTTTGTACAAACTATGAAAACTTAATAAGGTAACAAGAAAGCATCTCGCTGCTGTATTTTCAAGTTTTGTTTAAAGTTGTAAAAGGTGGCCAGGGATGAATATTCTATAATTGCACGTTTTACAGCATCTCATAGCAATTACTGCTAACCAGAAGTTTGATGCTTAAATGCTAAATGTTAACTCGGGTGAAGATATTGGATCTTTGCATCAGGAACACACACTGCTGCCCTCAAGGTGAAGGAAAGCAAAGCTAGAGAGAAGATGGCTGGTGCTGAGGATTTTCCTGGACATTGGGAACTAGCTAGCTAGATCCATAGAGGAGTTGAGGTACCTAATCAAGAATCAGATTCATAAATAGCCTCATGGACCTAGCTAGCAGTGACTTTGTTTTAGCTTAATCTGTAGGGCTCTTTTTCCAAGCAAAAATGTCTTATGGACAATTCATATATTAGGTAAAGCTGAGATAATCTGGTGATGCATGTTAGACAAGACAGATCTGAAAGATCAGTATATATAGATGTTTCCCTATCTTCTCTTTCATAATTCTCTGGGGTTTTTTTTCTAGCTGCCAGCACCATAGTATCTAATCTTTCTAGCAAACAGGTGGCTCTTGCAGCATGCTTTACAATCAGTCAGACTTTGGCTCAGTCTAATTTGCTTAATCATATTAATTAATTACTTTTGTAAATGTCAGAAAAGTTCAGTGCACATTTTACTTTTTAAAAAGACTTTTGTAAGATCCTTCTAGTAAATATGTAACTTTGAAATATCTGCAGTATTTTTACTGAAATTGCAGATCATAGTTACTCAGATTATTCGTTACAAGCAAACTACTCAAATTCCTCAGTCGTCTTTCCCTTAGCAAATTGACTTAGATTTCTATGAATTTATTTCCTTTTTTATAACAGTTTAATCAGGTGATGCCAATCAATTTCAGCCTATGACCTATTCTGCTAGTCGCTTAATTTATTTGATAGTTGCAGTGTGGCATTGTTGCATTCAGTGTACCTTCTGCCTGGAGAACAGAGTATTTTTAATGGTAGGTAAGCACTATAGACTAGAAACGATCAGGTTTTGCACAAATGCCTTTTCTTTCTGTACACTAAGACTTGCTAGCTGAAGAGTGTTTTTTCAAGTATCGGAAACCCCAAAAGTCAATTTTAGAGTAGGAAAAGAAAAAGGTCACCTACCTCCTAAAGATGGAACTCATATAGGTGTTGTGAGCAATCTGTCTTGACTAGTGTTATTTGTTAACCCAAATGGTGACACTGTATTCTTGATTTAATTCATAATCTTAATGAGAGGCTGAGAACAGTCACAGCACAAAGGTTGATAGTTTTGTGCAGGACTGTTTTTCTGCTTTTTGGTTTTATCTATGTTTGGATGATATGTGGTTGTTCAGTAAGGATCAGAGGAGAGGTCAAAGCATAGGTGATGCTTTGACTGACAGTTCTGAAAATAAAAATACTGAGACTATATAGAAGTCTACAGTCACTGAATTGCAGCAAGCCTAGGTGAAATGAAGGAAAACAAATGTTTCTACCTCAAGAAGCCTTGGGGGAATCACTTGAAATAAAGCCTAATTGACTAACAAATCTGCAAATGGTGCCTTTCCTTACATCTGACCACGTTGTGCACTTATCATAATTTCTTTCTGCTAACACATTTTCCAACTAGTGGCATCTGATGTATTCAGTCTCCACTGCCAGTCTGGGTGTAGACAACGTGCTCCAGATGTGCATTGTAAGATCGCTGTCCTGCGGCAATAAGTCCTTCTGTTCCCATCTGTAACAATATTTAACTGAACAGGACGGTGATCGTTACTAAGAATTTCTCTTTGCTCCAGTCTATATGAGGGCCTGAGACTTTTAGATTATCAATAAGTGAACATGAGAAGCTTAAAAATCTCCCCAATGTTTTCCCACATGGTTAGTCACCAGCTCTCCTCTTAACTCAAGATCAAGCCAACAATAAGAAGCAAATGTATCTGGATGTATATGGCTGTACCTGTGTATGGATGAAAGTATACTCTTATTTCTAATGGCATCTCCAGGCTGCAGGTGCTGATGCCAGGAGAGAATTGACCAGTCAGAGGTGGCTTTTTATCACTTCTTGGTGGTTTGCTCACTGTGGTAGCTGGCTCAGGTGGCAGAGGCATTAATCTATACAGGCATACATAGTGATTTTTCTAGATGGAAGTCCTGTTGCCTAAACATGGTAATTCATCAAACCGATATGGTTTAGATGAATATAATTTTTCTACAACACTTTTGCAGAGAAATGTTCTTCTGGTTCAGAGTAGGGTGTGTGGTCACCACCAGGGATACAGTCCATTGCAGCCAATATAGTCCATACCTTTTTATCAGCATCCTGCACCACTGATGCTGCCAGTTTAGAAGCAGTCTTAAAATGTAATCCCTTGAGGATTTAATTGTTTCTTGTATGCTCGTGCTGGTGTGCTATTATTAATGCTGTTCAAGCGACTAGTTTGGATAGTATCTTCTAATTTCCCAACTATGCATGGAAGTAGCAGGCATTATATAGAGAAAGAGTAAGCTAACGTGAGCATAAGGGTTTGTTTTAATTGTCTAGGAATTTGTCTCTAATTCTGAGAGATGGCTGTGTGTGGTATTTTTACAGTGAAACAAAAGGAAGGTTACACCAGAACTTGGCCACGTTTACTTAAAAGTTCACTAAATCTCCCCAGTCCTTTAGCGATCGTGGGGTAAATTTAAGCAGAAGAAGGCAGATTTTGTGTGGATCTGGACCAATTGATGTTTTTTGGCAGAAACAATAGAAAACATATTACACTGTGTTTTTATGTTTGTTTCCTCACACTGTGTGGTTTTGTCTGGTTTCTCTGCAAGCAAGGTTCAAGCTGGCGAGCCACGCAGTTTCCTTTTGATTTCTTTGTTGTTCATTTATTGGAATTTGAGATTGGAAGCAGATACAGTGGATGTAAACCCAAGCGAGCCAAAATGTTTTCATTCTGCCTGTACAGCCTTGCCTGAAAGCTCAAGTCATTGAATTTTATACAGCAGTGATATTAAGCTAATTCTTCCAACTCTTCTGGAATGTATATTTCCATTAGGATAGATGTATTCACATAAACTAGTTATTTTAATATTCTTCTGAACTGGAATGCAATTACTCACTCAAATTAGCCTTTCAAAATATTGACTAAAGGGGTTATGACATTCTGATCCTTCACAAGGGTATGGTCAAAAATTTGGAGTTTGTCAAGATTCAAGATGTAAGCAAATGAAATGGAGTATAAACACAGGTTATGTATACCCCATCTGCATCAATAATATTTTAAAATCTTAATCAGTATAATATTGCTTGACAGAGTAGCACAAGATAAACTAATATTTTCAGTTCAATTGCATAAAGGCAGTTTAAAAATAGGACTTACCATTTGATCATGCATTATTTTCCTGATGAAAGAACATGTGGAAACGTTACGAAATGATAATCCAACATAAAATATACAAATGTACAAATTTTATCCAAATGCTCCAGACAAGCCAATATGGCAACCAGTATAACATACTCTGCTGCTCACGAGCACGCTTTCAGGATCAGATCTTAAATATTTTTAATGCTTAAATATATTTGATGTCTACATACGGGTCTAGGCAAAGCACTGGGGCACCAGTGCCTCCACATCTGAAGCTGTTGTTTAGCATCTGGCTCCCACCTGCCCACTTAGCATAATTACTAAGCATCAAACACTGTTTTGCTCATCTCCAGACTTCAAAGCCTCAAAGGATAGTCCTTGTGCTCCTCTCAGAGCCTGCCATGTTAATCATTGGTGCTTTCTGACTTGGGGGTTTCTTGTAAACCTTCTCCAACAGCCCTGTGTGTCTGCCCTGCTTCCTGTGTGGTGCAGGAGGGCGAGGGGAGCTCCGAGACCAAACAGCTCTCCCATGTGCACGTAGCACAGTATGAAGCTCAGGGGAGTATTTTCCCTCTTATATTTTCATTAAGAGGAGAAAAAGGACCCTCTTCATTAGTAAGAGAACCAGAGTGCTTTATCTGGTGTCTGTCCCACTTTATGTACTTACCCCACTTTCTTGTCTGGGTGACTTGCTGTGAACGGAGATGCCGAGCCTTTCTTTCAGTTGAAATAAGATCTCTGTCCTTCTAGCTTGAGAGAGGGCTTTTGTAGTCTTCAACCTGGAGCTAGTGAGACTTGTTAGGGAGCTGCCAGGGACAGTCAGGTTCATCCATCTCCGTGTCCAGTTTGTCGTGGTGTGGAGCCGCTCTTGCTTGGAGCTTCCACTGTATTTTCGCCAAGTGGCATTGCCCTTCTTCAGCTTCACAGGAATTGAGGAACGCTCCTAGGTATATGCAGGTGGTCAGAGGAAAAAAACCGATTTCATAACTATGACTATTCCTCTTCAAAGTGTATTTACTCACAATGCAGCTGCCCTCAGTACGGTATTTGAGCTTGAGCTTGCAATGCTCTTTCCTGGTGGGCATGCTTAGGCACACTTCCTGGCTGCTTGGGAATTAAAAAAAAAAATCTGACTTTTAGAAATAAGACCAGACTGAATATATGCATAGTAAACATGTCTCAGAGAACAAAAGCTGCAGGTAAATATTATTTTTTTTTTTATGTTCGGTGTAGATCAACTGGAGTTACATATATGCTTTGTTATGTAGGTGTTACTCTTTATTATTTTGGTTGCTTTCCTTTAACTCATGATTTAGAGACATTACCTAGATGTTATTTTTATAATGAAAAATGTGTAATCCTCAAAAAATTTAAAAACAAACTTTCCTAAAAATGTTATACTTAATTTTCCTGTAGAGATTAATGTGTCGGGCAAATGATAAATATCAACAGCATTTTCAGAGCAAAAATACTTTAGATAAAGGGCAGAAACAAAGAAAATACATGTCGAGTACCTCAGGACATGAGTGAGTTAAGAGTCTTTGATAGCGGTTACTCTGCTAGTCCAAATAATGACTAATTACCATGGCAATCCTTATGTTCTGTGCCATACGGACCCCACCATTCCTACTTAAAAACACTAATGGCAAATATACATTGCAAACAGATGCCATGTGCACATATCATTTGAAAAGGCTTTTAGGAAAACAAGATTGCTGGTCTTTGGATAGAAGCAGAGCAGTTGCACTGCAGGATGGCAGAGCACCAGTGATTCCCATCCCACCAGAGAGTCCCCATCTGTGTCGCCACTGCAAGAGGATCTGGGATGGAGTGAGAGAGAAAAGCCTGGCTCAGTTTTGAACACAAATCACCCTCTCCAGGTACAGCTTTTCTGTGACAGTAGCACACCTCGGTCTTAAAATAGTAAGTCTGAACAGGCTGAGCTGCTCCAGATTAGCTTCCAGCTGGTGGTGGTGGTCCTCAGCTGGTGGTGGTGGTCCTCAGCTGCTGGCGAGTAGCTTTGAAACCCAGACTGCTAGATGGTTTGGGGGTGTCTGTCTGAGGCACTGTCAGGAGGGATCGATGTTTTAGGTCTTTCCACCCCCAGAAATGAATTTTCCTCTGCCTGTTTCGAGCTAACTTCTGCTCAGCACAGCCCACTTGTTGCTGGTTAGACCACGGGAGTCCCTGCCAGCTCTGGTCACCTTATGGTAGCTCTGAAATAAAAAAAAAATGAAAATTACAGATTTGTAATCCAGGGGCTGATGTAGCTGTGCTGTGACGGGGGAGGAAGGAGGAGAGGACTGCGCATCGATACAACTGCTACCCCGGTACGGCCCTGGGGTGGGTGGGTGCTCCGTGGAGCAGGGCTCCTGGGCGGGCTGCAGCCCCAGTAACCCCACACCTATTTAATCTCAGGGGAAACTTGGTGTAAAACTTTGATTTCAATAATGAATTAATTTAGGAGGGAAAACAGGCCTGCAGAAAACAGATATCTTTTGAACTACAAAGGGCCAGTAACGTGAAAATGTGTAGTTAAATTCTGGCGAACACGAGGCACCCATAGAACCCCTTGCTGTAAAAAAATAAGGGGGGGGGGGGGGGGGAAAGAAAGGAAAAAGTTAAGTTTGGCTTGCAAATGATTGCTCTGGATCTTATCACTGTATTCTGGGTTAACCATCACCAAACCTCGCATAAAATGAAAACAGAGGGTTTTTTAGACCTGATCCTAGACACCAGGGGTTTTGGCCCACGGAGTCTGTGTAAATGCTCGGTTTACTGAGAAGCTGCCAGGATGTGCCCCCGCTCCCACCACACAGCTCAGCCACGCTCCTGGCAGCGCCGGTTGGTACCAGGACCCGCAGAGGCTGCGGGCACAGCTGGCGCCAGGCAGAGTCAAGGGACACGTTAACGTTAGCTCGGCAGCGGTGGCCAGTGGCACAGCTCTGCCACTTGACACAGCATAAGACAAACCTGTCGGAAGAGGATTGATATGTTTGAAAATCGATCTGCAAGCGGCTTTCCGCATTAAGAAATTTTCTCTCTGATATTTCTGCCATTTTCCTGTTTTGTGATTTTTAGAGGAATTAAATTATTCTCTCTTATAGCCATCCAATTCTATATAAAAAAATCCTTAATAATATGTAAGTTTGCATCTCTCAAACACTGGTGAAAATTATTTCTAATGTGAATTGCCTACTAATAACCACTGCAGTGTCAACGCATATATAACCTGTGGTTCCATGGCAATTCCTGAAGCATCATGAGATCTTAATTAATGAAGCATGGCCAAGAACTCAACACCTTTAATGGAGTAAACATGTCAAGGAATATGCATTTTTTTTTCCTCTTAAAATATGAAGTTTTCAAGGCGTTGAAAGAGAAAGGCCTACTGTGACCTTATAAGTGTTCAAAGCGTTATTTTTAGGGCATCCAAATATTTTAAAATCTGATCTTAGATTTCATCCAGTTACCTGCCCCTCCTGTCCTGCACCCTAGTCCTACATTTTTATTGCTTTCTAGCGCTGTACTACTGGGCCCTTCAGAATCATGCTTACGCTACACATTCCTCCAGACAGTCTTTCACACTTCATGAGGTTCTGAACTATCATTAATTAGGAGGCATATCCTTCTGAAAAGTCCCCTATATCTCTCTGATGGCGCATGAAGAGATAGATATATCCTCACCAAATGAATAGTTTCTCCCTGTTGGTCATTATCATTGTGGGACAGTGAAATCTGTCCTGGTGTCACCCAACACGGGCACATAAAGTAAGCTTACAGAAAACGTTTGTGTACCCAAAGGCAAAGAGGTGTTTTGTTTCTGTGTGAGTTTATCTATGTGTAATATCTGTGCTCAGACAAGTCGTAGCCATACCACTGCTAGCTGCAATAATATCTCCGATTACTTTTTTGCAGCAAATCCTATTATTTATGTTTCAAGTTGCATCTTTTATAAGAGATTCAACAGTAAATATGACATGTTATTACTTTCAATTTGTTCAGCGTTTAATCTGCGTTCCTATTTTTTTCTGGTTTAAATTCCGGGCGAAAAAACTGCTGGATAATTTACAGTGTAAATATTTTTTTTAATGCTTCTCTGTATGGGGAGGAAAGCACCTGGTCTGACCACTTTATGCATAGGTTAAAGCCCAATGTAAAATCCTCAGCCGCCTTTTTGTAAACCTCGAAGACATTTATCTATGTTATGTGTATTCAGACCCTTAGGAATCTTTTCTATCTCTCCCCCAGGACATTACGGGACATTTTCCATGTATATCTTAGTGGGATTGTTCAGCACCGTATCCATTCCATCTACCTCCAACTTCACCTGAAGGGCAAAATCCTTAAGATCTTGACACAATATTGATAAATACATGGAATTATTAAAGTTGCCATCTCAGCAGAATAGGATTGCTGCCGCCTTTGCTCTCAGGGGAATACATATTTCACCCAGTAGCAAGACACCCAACTGCTGCTACAATCAAAATGCTCTGAAATGCCTTTAAGCTAATCATCTTTGAACATAAGCCTTTGTTGTTAAATCAGGGACCTTCTAGATGCAAGGCACAGAAACCTTTTTTGTTTTTTCTCCACCTTGCACAAACCAGCTTTAAGCCTGTCACCGCTGACAGTAAGGTTCAGTGATCTGTCAACATTCACCCCTGATAAAGACAGCGAGAGAAATCCATGGCTCTGGAGAGTTCAGTAGAGACCAAACAGTATGTTTGCAAAAGAGTATTTTTATATGTTTTCTTGTGACAGCACTTCTTTAACAGAAAATAGTTGGAGTGTGCCAAAAAAGGGTAAAAAAGAAAGGAAAAGAAAAAAAAAAAGAAAGAAAAAAGACAGTAGTAGTAAGTTAGGCTAGCATGACATGATGGATCTGGGCTATGACAAACAGAATTGGAAAAAAACTTCCCTGGGGACCAACTATACCAGGTTTGCTGAATTGTATTTCTTGATTTCTTACTGTGCTACAGTGCTTTTTAGTGTTAGATTGACTAGGCTTCAGAATATTTTTAAAATTGTACAAATCAAAATCCATGTAGCTTAAAAATGAAAGATGTAAAAGGTTTAGGAGTTTGATGTATTGAAAGGCTTTCTGTATTCCCTCATGTGAGTATTAAATGTACACTTTGTCTGTTTGATGAATTTTAAATCTTTGTGGATTGCAACATGCACCACAGCAGTTTAGGGGGTATAAACCTTGGCTGAAGAAAAGCGTAAAGGATGTGCAGTGGTCAGGCTTCAAACTAAGCTATTCTTCACTTTTTCTGATTTTCCTAGGTGCTGCAATACATACCTAATCCAATTTACAGAGACCTAAGTAAGAGCAGTTGGGGAAAAATCTTGAAAAATTCCTCTTGGAACCAACTAACCCTGACAACATTAAATGCAGGGAGATTTCATCTTGTTTTAATTTCAGTGTATTATGAAAAAACAAGGAAATATTTATGAAGAAAGGAAAGGCATAAGGGATCAGAATATTTTGGAATAATAAATACCTTTATTCAAGCCTACTGTCATGTCAAACAAAGGTCTCACTTGATGACGAGCAATGTGAGGACAAAAGGCTTTAGGGGCTTGAAAAATAGTGTTAGATAGCATTGCTCTCCAAACCTCTGGTTTCTAGGTACCTCAACAGAGCGAGCTGGCATAGCAATGTCAAGTTTTACTGAGTCCCATTATGTCTCCCAATTTAACTCTTCTTTCCAGTGATCGAAATCTCTCCCTCCACCCCAGCAGCATTTTCTGCAACACCCTTACAAAGTGCTCACGAGCACAAAACCCTAAGACAGGAAGTGATAGGTTATGAAATCTAATCCAAATGTAATATCTGTGCTTTAACGGGGATGGTTTTGGATGTGTGTTTCGTATGTATGTTGAATGCGACCGAAGAGCTGTTGTCGTTGGGGAGGGCAGCTGGATGGGGAGGAACAGAGGGTGAGGGTGAAGGAGGGAAGAGCAGCCCAAACCTTTCTGTGAACTTGCTTTTATTCAAAACCGTTTCCTCGCTCCTTTTGAAAGGTTCCCTTTCCTTTCTTCTTTTATATTGAAACATTTGCCATAAGGTCTGAGAATTTGAGCTTCTGTGATCACATTTTGAATTCCTTGGGGATTTTGAGAAAGGGAGACTCACGGTTGAGCTCTAAGACAAAAATCTTGTGATCACATGGAAACCTAACGGTAGGTGCAAGGTTGATTCTGGACAGACATCAAGTGGTGATGAATGTATACAAGACATTTTTTCAGATCTCACTACAAACGTTAACTGATTAATCTTCACAGCAATTTCCTGAGGTAGAAAGGCTTCACTACATTTGTTTACAGCTGGGGAAATCAAAGATGTAAATATGAAAACAGGAATCACATACGTTATTAAACACCCAAAAGAGTTCCTGTTTCTAGACCTGAGGCCATGCAACCCCTACAAGGTGGTGGGAGTTGGGTCTGCTGCTGAAGTATCCCAGAGCAGAGGCTGTTTTAGTTCAATGTCTAGTCAGGTAAAAAAAACCAAAATAGGCCAGCAATAATTCTCAAGGGACATAAAAAGTCTTCTCCTTTCCATGACCTTCCAGCTTGTATCATCAAAGGTCACCTGTGAGATTAGAAGTAAATTCTGGACTCTGTGAGGGGGATAGTGGTGCTGTTGCCAATTGCTTTGACTCGCATTATCAGGCATGGTACTGCCAATCACTCTGCTGATGCCTGTCAGGTTTCCGCTGCTGCCAAGCAGAATGTAAAATTGACAGGGAATATTACAGTGCTCGTCAAATGCTGTGAGATACCTCTGCCTTGGGGAGAGCAGGCACCTGTGGTTACAGACAAGGATCAGGGCTCGGGAACGCTTTGTTGATCCCTTTACATTTTTTCAAAACTTAGTAATTTTAGAAATGAAGTGCACAGTTCACCCATATTGAGATTCTAATTATGAAATTGATATTTCCACAGGTTGAGCTAACATCCAATATTCTTTTCAATGCAAGGTTTATGCAAAGATGTGAAAAGAAATCGGAATAGGATTAAATTTTTGATAGTGGAAACAATACTCATTAATTCTGCAGTCTAAAGTTTTGAGGGGCTGATCTGTATCTTTTTATAATATGTACTGTGGTCAGTTCCAAAAATCTGTCTACATGTTTCTTTTCTATTTGACATGGTTTCTCAAATTTCAGGAAGTTCTTTTCCACCTATTGCTATATACTTAGCTCTTTCTGCACAAAACTGGGTTTTGTATTTGTACAGCCATCTATAGAGTGGTTCATTAATCATCTGTAAAGTGTAGGGTTTCCCAAATGTAATATACACAAAACTACAGCCAGCTGGACTTTGGGATTTCTAATAGGACAATGACATGCCAAAAATACTCTGCCATTACAACCTGACACTACGTTTTCTGTAGAACAGAGAAGACTCATGAATACATTCAAGAGAAGTCAATAGCTTGTGCAGCTATAGAGAATTATTTAATTAAATGTGGAAGCTTTCGAGGAAGCCATAAAAATGAGGTTAATATGTCAGACTAATAAATTCTATATAATTAAGCTCCCCAAATATAGAAATTTCAGAATACGATGCTAAACATATCACAGTAGGGACATCAATTTATTTAATCTTAACATTGTTGCATTGTCTCCATGAACTTCCATTGGTGTCACAATAAGATTATTATGACAGCACCATTAAGCCCCATTCAAATGAATGGGGAATTAGTGTCATGATGGAAACAGCTGCAGTTAAGAGCTGCTGTCTATGATCAGTAGTTATTTTCAAAAATTCAGATAGTTTGCTATTACAATAATTATATTTTCTCTTTAGATATGTATATAGTGCAATGAAGAAACCTGGGGTTTCAAGGCACTGTGAAAACCAACGCAGCAAAATGTAAAATGTGTGGCTATAGGAGTTGTTCCACATAATCTTCACCATTCCGGCTCCATTTGTAATATTTTTCCCGATGCGTATAAAGCCTCAACTGAACAGACACATTGCTAGATTTTAGGACTGTCAGTCAATAACTTGTATGTCGTCAGGAATCTCTGTTTAGTCCATTGTCCGCCTTCCTGTTTCCCAGAGGACAGATAAGACTTTTTGTCAATCACAGCAGCTGTAGTAAGGGTAGGGTGGACATCATACCCGTGACAAGTACAGCACCTTTAATGACTTAGAAGACAGACTACTCTGCGCTCCTTTGATACCCCGTCCACCCTTGATTGCCTTCCATCGTTGGTTACCTCTAAGCGCCTCTCCATCCCATCTGCCTTTCCATGTGCTGCTGCAGCGCTTTGAGGGAGCGCTTCCACCGCAAGCACTCATCTCCTAGCATTGTGTATCACAACTTTTCTTAAATCCTCATGGATTCAATAATGAGTTTAGGATTTGAAACTCTTTAAACAGGTTTTCTCTCATATATTAAACACTGAGATCCCTGAAGATTTGTAAAGAAACATTTAGATTTATATTTACGTATTTCACATAAAGTCTTCTATTTAATAGAAAATGAAAGTATTTTATGTATAATATTGAAAAGAAAGTTGAGAGTTCTTTATGCAAAGATGCATGTCTGAAACATATCTATCCATATCGAAAAGGCAATTCTCCATGCTTTCCAGGGCATAGATTAGTATGAATGTTTCAGGACCAAAGTAAAAGACTAGAGCCATTTAATATTTTAAGCTCTAGGCTGGAGGTGTTGCAGAGTGAAACCACGTTGTTTTATGGTTAATATTGTAAGTAACTATTTGAGTGAGATCACAATCTTATGGATTTTTAGTGGTATTTAAGCAGAATGGTTGTTTTTCTTTCTAATGAAGATTTCAACTTTAAATTAACTAGTTGGGAATACTCAATACCTGTTTAACAGTTCCTATTCTGCCCTAAAGGATTTAGACGTTATAATAGCGCAGTAAAGTGGCAATACATAGTTTCATGGTAAAACCTTTTCCTCCTTGTGCAAGTGGTACACCCCGTCACTCATCACCTGTATATATCTTTTCTCACACAGTCCAACCTGCTACAGTATTTCTGTGTCCTGCACTTCCAATAGTTCAGATTGCTGAAACTTGGGAGGTCAATTCCTTCATTCCTGCTGTTTTCTTTGGGCATGTTAATGGCTGCTATGCTCTTAGGAGAAAATCAGTAACGTGAGACTTACAGTCGTATCCCCAGGCCTTTGGGAACAACGGCTCTTCTGTGCAAATGGAAAGTAAGCACCTGTTGTAAACAAATTAAATACTGTTTTTAAAAATACAAATATTATTATCTGCCAAAATGATGCCAATCAAAGGGAACCAGTTGGTGGTAGAAAGTACAATACAAGATATGTTCTAAATAGGTATACTGTGCATCTCTTGTGTAAGTATTCTTTGATGAAAAGGCAGTTTGTCCGGGATACCTAGATTGAATTTCTTGTAGGGCAGCTGCTTCAGAGGATATAAGATATTTCTCTCAGCCACCTGTTTCCTTTTATTGTGTTAGCATTTGAGTTTGCTGGGCCAGCCCATGTGAAGAGATAAGGCAGAGTTGCTGTATTTTGTTTATAAGGGCATACTTGTTCATGCTTTTAAATATTAGTGGAAGGACTTCAGCAGGGTAACTCCATGTGAATTGGACGACACAGCTGCTTTTATTATGAACTTCGGTTACTTGTGGTTTTGTGTCTTGGCACACCGTTATGTCTTTTTTGTTTTATTTTACTTGCCTTGCCATAAGAAAAGAGTTAAACTAATTTTATCTTTTCAAACAGCTGCAGATCTGGAGAGGGAAAAAAATTCCAGACTTTGCAGTAGGGAAGTAGTCACCGATGGCCTTCAAACCAGCACCACGTCTTGTCATTGCTCGTGCCTTGTGTGGTCCTTTACACCAAACCAGTCTGAGTATTTCTCTTCTAATTTGGTATAATTTTCCTCTCAGGCTGCCTTGACGAATCCTCATTTAAGGTGCATCGTAAGAGCAGAGCAAGCACTCAGTGTGGAGGGGTGGGATTGGGTCAGTATGTCGGTGGTTGTGACTCTGCCTAGTGAACCTCAGAGGATGCACAGTGGAAAGCGACGACAAAGGAGCTCAAAAAGCCATACGAATGCCTGTGTAGCTGCAAATAGTTCTTTTCTTTTTGATAAAGAACGCTTGCAAACGTTGAGTAATACCCCCAGATTATGATACAGAGAAGCAATTAAACTATATTTCTTTCTTTGTAGGAATATTGAGATACATTACTGGTGAAGTGTTCTAAGACAAGAGATTGCTGAGAGTAAAATAACACTCAGACTCCAGTGAAAACAGTCCTGTCGTGTACATCACAAATTCAGTATACAGAAAGAAGATTAAATGTTAACTATTTGTTTAAGTGCCGTTTCCACTAATTTACCAAAGCAAAAAAAAATCTCGACACTTGGGCATATAAAAATATGAAAGTTGCAGCAAGATTGCAGTTATTTTTAGAAGGATACCTGATCTCTGCTTATTGACATTGATGATGTCGTCTGACTGAATTCATGTTCATTATCTTAAAAAAAAAAAAAATCCCTCCTAACAATACACAAAAAAATCATTATTTTTCTCAAACTATGTTTAATCTTTTAAAAAATCCCAAAGCGCTTCACTCTACTGCTTATGATTCTTGATAAAATCATGCAAACACAGCCAGTTTGATGCTATTTTTTTGTTTACAGTATTGCTGTGTTGTTTTGGTTAACAGAATGAAAAACAGCACAGTTAGACTACAAGTAAAAATGTTTTATTCTTAGTTTGTTTCATCAATAAAAGCTGACATTTTTGCAAGAAAGATGTTATACTATTGGAATTAACTCTTAGTCAATTGTAAATAATTGTATTATATTGGTATGTTATCATGAAGATTAGAAATCATTTCCTACAGAATCATGTTCTTGCTTTCTCAGCACTGTTTCAATTGAAAGGAATTTGAATGAAGTGCATCTCATTACTAACATAAAGTAGATGGAGCTTGAATAATTTTTATATTTATTTTCCATAGATAGCTATTACATTTCTTATCCCATCCATCCAAATTTTATAAAATAAATTGTTTTAATCCATTTTTTGGAGAGAAGCAATGAATTTGTTTTTGCAGAAGTAATACATCTGAATATATTGTAATATGCATAAAAATCTGTTAACACAGTTATTTATACAAAAAGTGTAGCTGCCTTACCTTTGATTTAATTTACATACTTTATTTGCCTTCTGACAAGTTCTTCCCTTGCCTTTTTTTATTTATGTGCCAAAAATATGTCTTTTCAGATAAGTCAACTAAAACTTTAATGTATTGTATATTTTAAAACTACATAAAATGTTTTATGCATTCGCTAGTTTTTTCCCACAAGCATTTGTTAAAGGTGATGCTATATCAAGATTAGACATGTTTTACCACTGATAACAGCATAATGACATTGTATTTCTTAAATATTATGAGCAAATAGATGTGTTCTATTTTAAAGCCTAAGCTGACATTTAGGTTGAATTATCAAGCATTAAAAAAAAAGAGAGGAAAAAAAAAAATCTTTATTACTCGAAGGTTAAAACTTTGGCAGCCTTCGTTTTTTAAATATAAGAATTCAGGCCCACACCCTGAGAAAGTATTTGGCGCATTTACTTTAAGTATGTGAAAGATGTGAGCAACATAATTATTTTTCCATTCAAATGTGGAAAACAATAAAAGTTTCCCATATGTAGTTCATAGGCTGTAACTCACATCACTCAGCACTACAGCAATAAGCAATAGAGTGTTGATACAAAGAGCTCCAACTCTGGAAATATCAGCTTAACCCTTGCCGGTCTTTCTCTGCACTTTGCTACTGTAAACATGGTTTGAATTTACATAAGCCACCATTCATATTCTTGTGAGTTCATAATATAAATAATGCAGAAAATCTCATTCACTTGCCTAAATTATGCTAGTCATTACAGATGATTCATGTAAGTATTAATCTCTTGGATGTGGCAGAAAACTAGGGAGGAGAAACTACCTATCATATCATTTGCAGTTAAGAACCTGCTGCATATCTCTAAGCTTTGCTTGAAATGCTTGCGGTAATTGGGTGTGCATCTTTTCACTCCCCGGCAATCCAAGTGGCAATATGGGTTTCTCTGTGATTTCCTCACGCTGGAAGAAAAAAATTGTGGAAATATGCTAAAGTAACAACTTTCCTGGGGCCAGGATGGTGTCCTGCTGCATCGCAGTAGCGTGCAAGCTTGAGGGAAACATCTAAAACCTCTTTATTTGTTGTATCCAGGTTGTGTGATGAGGGGATGGACTACGCAATGCTTAAATATTTGTCTCATCAGAAAATTTTAATGTAAATTGGAACCTTGGAAAAAACTAGCACAACAGAGACTCCAGTGCTGTAGGATTAGCTTTATAACTCTGTGGTTTTGGTGAGAAATGTAGCAAGACTGAGGTCATTGACAGGTTTCTGTACATTTCCACATCTTTGGCTTTCTCCTTCATCTGCTTCACATGCAGAGCTTTCTCTGAGCTTCCGCACCTTTTCACCCTCAAGGAAAAAAAAAGAGCTAGGGGCGAACTATCAAATTCAAACAGCTGGACATCATATAAATATGGGTTGGAGCTGTAACCTTGCTGTTCGTACCCGTGACCAAACTCGTGCACAGTGCTCTCCAGGACAGGGCACCTGGTGACCGATAGAAGAAAGTAGTTATTGAAACCACTGATGCAATTTGTATTTGGATGATGCTCTAACCTCTTTGCCATCTTAGTCGTTGTGCGTGTATTTAGTGCTCCGTCGTTCTTGAGTCGAAGCAGTGCTTGGCAGGGAGCAGGCTCTGCTGCGCGACGGTCAGGCTCCAAAGGGCGCAGGGTACAGGGTAAGGGAAGCAGCAAGGCACAGCAGGGAGCAAACACATAACTGGGCATTTCTCTGCAAAGCTCGGAAAATTAGAGAAAGACTCACACTAGCAAATATATTGCAGTCATTAGTCACAGATATCAGGAGCTGGACATTTATACCTGATGTTCATTAGTAGTTGATGGATATATAATACATTGCTGGATAATTATATTTAAAATGCTTTAAATATTTGTATTTTTTTTTGAAAGACAGTAGTGTCGTGAAAACCTTGGTTTTGCTAATAGTAAATGTAAATATACCCTCTTTAAAATCAGTCTTTAATCCCACTTCTTGTGCAGTGGTTTTGTAATACTGACCATCCTGCCATAATCCAGACTCTCCATTAGCTCAAGACTATGCCAGCTTCTAGTCAGAAGATGAAGGAACATGAAGGTGGGGATTATGATAAAAAGCCATGTCATCCATACTGCTATAAATACTATTGTGAAGAATCAGACGGGTAAGATAGGTAGTTTCTGGGGTTTTTGCAACTGCTTACAGGAAAAGCTGATAATGTGCCCATTATCACAAAAGACCTTCAGGAAAGGCACGTTCATAGGAACTGTGCTGCTGTACAGATAGGACAGAGCTTTTCAGGTAGATGCCAGTATTATGTATAAAAATTCACGTCTCAAATATCTCGAGTATTTGGATACTTTGTGTCTCAAATTTAAAAGCCGAATAAAAACATCGATTGTAGTTTTTATTTAAGCCAATTCATAATATTTTCTTGCATTTTCTTGCGACACTGTGTTCAGACTTGGTTTTGAAAGCCCCAAAGTTTATTTGTGAGAGCTTTTAGCCTAATTTTATGGATGATATGGTATTCTTCACTATGAAGTTTTAAAAGATACAAAAGAAAAAACCTTGCTCAAATGTAGAAGTTATTTTTGCAGTAACGTATGTCATGATTTTTAAACATTCAGGCCTTTAAACTTTTTTTTTATAGTGTATGTTCTTGCCAATCCCAGCACAGTTCTACAAAGTAAAATATTTGGCAGTGAATTCATATTAACAGATGGAACAAGAAATTAACACGTTTTTGCTTCGCTAATTCACAGTTCTTTTAATACGCTAATTCTAAATCACCTGTTCTGACTTTGACAGGCTACAGACACCTGTTTGGGGTAATATTCCACAGCTAATTATTACATGAGAAACTCAGTTTCCAACAAAAGGGTTTCTGTGTGAAATTGTCATAGTTAACAAATTAGTAATACCAACTTTATACAAAAATAGCTTGCAGTTTTAATTTACATGTGCTTAACCTTGCATGAAGAGCTAGAAGCAGTGGGATTGCATGGGGGGCAGCCTCTCCCCCAGCACACCGGCGAGCTGGTGCCTCCGTCCATTACCCACCGGAGCTGAAAAGTTCCCCATGAAAGTCCTGGTCCTCGTAGCTGAGTCAGTGAGACCAGACTGTGAGGAGCACAGTGCTGCTCACCAGAAACCAAGAGAAGAGGGCAAGAAGTTTCTTCCAAGGAGAAAGGTTGGAGTCATTTCCAGCTCACTGGGGTTGGTGCAGTTTAGAGTCAGAGTAAGGAAAAAGACAGTCGTTTTTTGTAATGATAGCCCTGTTGCAGCATAAAAACGTTGCAGAGCTGTCACACATTGAGTTTTTGCTGTTTACCTCTATAAATCAGATATAGCAGTTTAGAACTGAGCTTCATTGTAGGATGTAATGTTTAAATATTGCCCCAAAAGCTGGCTGTGGATAATTTAATCCTATATCATTGAATGTGTGAGCTTTTTTTTTTTTTTAATGTATCTGTGCCTGTAAGAAAGAAAAAAAAAAAAAAAAACAAAAAAAACAAAAAACCCAAACGTTTTGTGGTTGCCTTTTTAGAAGTGTATTACACTCCTGTCATAATGAGTCATCATGCTCATATGGGAAAGGGGGGAAGGAAGGAGAAAAGAAGCTATTCCATCTCACTGCTCTTCTCCATTGCTCTTTCAGTCTTGATATAAAAGAGATGATACAGCCCTCATCCCCTGTCCCAGCTGTGCACCAGCGTGGAGGCCAAGTAGAGTCTGTAGCAGTAACAACTTTATGATAATGGTAAAACCCCCAAATCTGGCGTGGGAATGAGATAAGCAAGGTTGCTCAGTGCAAAAGGACGAGAAAAAATGTTCAGTATGTGAGAGAAAGGGTAGAGATAGGCTGGACCACAAACTACAACAGCTTACAAAGCAGCACTGGTACTACCAGGAACTCTTTATGCTCTTTTTCATCACCTTTAAGTCTTAAAACACAAAAATAACCATAAGTCCTCCTCTCATCCTGCTTTGAACCTGCCTTAACTAATCTCCAATCATTTTATCGGGAGCTTATTGATGGTAATGACGTTTTATCGCTGAATTGTAAGATATAAATGAGTCTGTGAATCTCTTTCCTTTGTTCTCTCTGCTTTTGATTCTTCCTTTCTTTTCTTCTGTCTTTCCCCCACCTTTACATCTGCTCCTCCCTCTCTTTTTATAATGTTCAACTATCTTGTCAGATAATCTATTGCAAGCTGTGATACAGTATCATCGCTACGATAAGCCTAATGAAAGTAAATACAATTCATAGGGAAAATGGAAAATTGATCATCATTAGTTGTCTTTGCATAGGTCTGGTCTTCTCAGGGATTTGAGGCAGTAGGAGTTTCTAGTGAACCTGGTGGAATCAAATATTTGGACTTCTCATTGCCATTTCCGAGCCCCTGGAGTGGCACTGTATTTTCTGCCAACCCAAGCTCACTGGACTTGTCTTTACTTTTCCAGTTCCCTGATGAGTATAAGTAGAATCTATCCCCAATTTTTTTTTTTTTTTTGCGTTTGTGCCCACACCTGCTTTATAGCTTTCACCAGGAATATAAATATATGTGGTGGATGGTAAGTCAGGGAATGTTAAACAAGCCTGGAGAAACATTGTACAGATTTACCAGTTATTCCAATGAGATTATGCAAGCACTTATAATAAAGGAAATGTAAGTGGTCCATGATGGCTCCGTCTGCTGAGTCAAATTAAGTTCATTTACTCTTACTGCATTAGTTCTTGTTCTTCAGAAAATTGATTAAAATGAAGCTGCCTGCTACCTGGTACCTGGTGTGAGCACAGACTCTGTGATCATGTAACTCCTCTAATTAGAGATAGTAATTTTATATTTAAATAGTTTTATAGGCATAACTCTCAGTATAAATGCCTTGTAGTGTCTAAAAGTCCCGTTAGTGATAGCTATAGGAGTGTAACAACTCTTCTAATTATGTGGATTCTAAAATCTCAGACTTGGTACTGCATACTATTTGTATGGCTTTTTTTTTAAAAAAAAAAAAAAAAAAGTTAAATTATCCATTTGTAATAATCTTCCACAGCTTGTCAGATAGCAGAGGTAGAATATCTATCATGCAATTTCCTTTCTGTTTGCTGTAGGACAAAAATTATTCTAAATACTGTATCCCTCTGTGAACTAAGACACGCCACTAATTTTTAAGTGAAATATAAGATAGTCCTTCCTACCACCAAAACTATACTTGGGGTTGGCAGAAGACGGCTAGAGTTAGGGCTGGTATCTGCACTGGAGGCAGCTTTTTTGGTTTTTGACTGTATTTGCATGAATAGTATTTTATTGCTAATGTCTGTGTCCTTAAATGACTCTTCCTTAGTGTATGACAGTAGTTTTCAGTTGTAGTTTCTGCATGCTGCTTTGTAAGACTTTGTTATTGCTTTAATCACTTTCATTACACCTCGGTGTCTAGATCCTCTCCTTGTCAAAATATCATAGTAAGGCATTAACCATGGAATGATAATATGAATCTTAAGGCAGTAGGATCTGGCATTGATGCCGAGGGATTTCTGCTCTTCCACTGGTGTACTCGCATGTTCCTGCCTTTCGCTTTTGGTTATTTATGCCTGACCTAAGCAGAACTCCATCTAGTTAAAGCCATGTAAGACAATTTGCCTCTTCTGTTTACAATGGATTTCTCAAGAATGGCAATCAGCACGTGTTGTCTGTTCTGGCTTATCTGAACCTGGAAAGCAACAGGGCACGAACCAGGGAAAAATAAGTACCGATGAACAGCACCACACGAGCGATGCCTCTGCCCGCTGCGGCTGGGAAAGTGCTACCAAGTTGGTTGTTATACACAGTGATTGATCCCCTCTCCTTTGACGGTTACGTGATAGATAAGGGAAATAGTCAAGTCTGGGAGAAGCTATTTTGTGCTCCTATTAACTGGAGGATTTTCAGCAGATGTCTTAATAGTTGGAAATCAGCAATAGTATGTGGATTTATTTGTATGCCATCTGAACCATTTGACTTGCCAGATGCATGTTGTTTAATAGCCTTTTGTACATCATTTTCAGAAGATAGTTCAGTAAGATTTTCTTTTATTGTGTGAAATAACCCATTTTGTGGATAGCATTTCCTATTGTTAGAATGTGTGTTGAAGAGACTAATCGGGTGCAGTCATTGCAGAGAAAAGAGAATATGCAAAACGCTAGCCCATGCATTGAGAGGCACAATAGAAACTTGTGATGAAGTCATCCTTCATATCTTTTTTGAACATCACACATTTTTCTGCTTTTTGGATGTCTTTTGGTTGGCAGTGATCTTTTGTTTAGGTACTTAAAAGCCACTTTACTGCTTCAGTGTTTAGATTGTTTCAGTCTTTCCTATCTTGTTACTGTCAACATTATCATACACTAATATGGTTTAAATTATTTGCAGACATTTCAGTCCTCTACCTTAATGTGAAGATAGTTTCAGCTTTCTATTGTTCTTGTATTAAAGCATATCTGAAAAGATAAATGAAATCTTAGTTCTTACGCTGACTCATATCATACAGTCCCTGTCAATCACTGTATGATTTGATGAATGTGAAATACAAGCACGCATTGATTAATCACTAAGAACAACTTTGTTTTATTGGTTTTGACTTTGATTATCCCTCGGTACGTCAATGATATACATAAATACCTCTGGTCATTTGTCTATGTGTGTATTTAAAATATAAAATTGCTGTATTTACTGTACAACATGAATGGTGATTCATTCAAAATTATTCACTGATTTCAGTGGCAATTCCTATTGTGATGTATTAGATTCTGGGAATGACTCTTCGGATAGCAGAGATAGTGAATAACAAGGAAAAGAGCCTGAAAGTTGTCAGATTAGGCTGATATTAAGATTTCATAAAATTTAGTTTGTTGATCAATTAACATCATCTCCTATGACAGGACTATTTTTATGCACAAAGGTATTAACCAGATTCCGTGAAAAAGAGTGGCCAAATAAGGATCAAGAAGCTCATCCAGGTTTTTGGAAAAGCTGCTCAGAGGCAGATGTAAATTACATTAAAAAAATAATCTTCAAGGGAGACAAAATTATCAAACTGAAGGTGCCTCATCGCTCCAGTCATGGGAGAAAACTGCCGTCTACCAGCGACAAAGGTCCCATTTGAATCTAGATGCAGGAATGTGTAGGACGTACATTCAGCAACTCCAGCCACCAGATGGTAGACTCTGCTTACTGGTTAAGTCAGCTCTAGTGTCTGGTCACCAGTTGGCAGAAACAGCAGTAGACAAATTACATCACCTTAGAATCAGAAAGCACAGTATCACTTCTGTATTTTGATAGAAGTATAACCCTTCTTTCAAATTTCTGTTAAAACACAAAAAACCCGACCGAATCCCTGTCAATATTACACAGCATCTATAAATATTCTCAGATGTAGACCGAGAAGGAAAGTATATTTTTATTAGGCTGTTTATTATGAGAGTGGAATTAGCAAGAGACAGTTGGTGTAGAAAATTAATGAACTAGAGTTTCATGGCTGGAATTTACTCCAACCTGCCTTATGTTACCAGTAAAATTTGTTTGGGGAACCTCAACATACTCTTTAGGAGACATTTGTCCATTTTGCCAAATGATCACACAACTGAGCACATTCTAATGGCATTCTCTGCTATATTTTAAATTCTCCTTTCATTGTGTAGAAACAAAATATAGTGATAGAACACAAATGTTTGCATTTATAGAAGACATTTTTGTCAAAGCCTATGAATCATTTGCATGTGTGGGAGATACTTCTATACGGTCTAGAGTCATACCAAATATTTTAAAACAGCCAACGAGGACTAATTGGACAAAATCTCAATGATTTTGTGCCTAGTAAGGTATGAACTGTAAAAGACAGCTGAAAGCATTGGGCTTTGCAAAGAGAATGAAAACCATCTGTCAGAAATACTTTCCACAGATTATACTTGGTCCAGCTATTAATTAAGTGATTTTGCATTGCTACTTTCAACAGAGCAGATCCTGCGTTACTGGGAGCAAACCAGAGGTACACATTTCACCTTCCGTGTCAAAGATGGTTGTATACCGTATCCCAAGAGTGAACAAAGGAAAGAAATAGAAAGGTCATCCCCTATACATGGATATACTTTATCTCAAAAGCCAAGTTGCAATGTTGCAACTGTGATGTATTTTACTTTACAACCTCTGAGGTAGCAAATGTTCACGTTTGATACTCAGGTGTGTGCCGTCGCTTCCAGTGCCGTGAGAACTGGTGCGGTCAGAAGCTTGATGTCCTTCCGAGGTACCTGAGAGGACAGTGGCTGTGAACCACAGCCATCCTGCTTGCCTTTGCCAGTGGGTTTCCAGCTCAGTGTCTGACACACCAGTTGCCAAGAGACTGATCCAAGTCTCGTTTAAATGAATGGGGCTTTTCTATTGCCTTTGGTAGGCTTCAGTTCTGGCCTCGTTTTCTGCAGTGCCGCTAGCCTGAGTGCCACCCTCGCTTGTAATGCGTTGCAGCGAGACTGTCCTCTGGGCTCCAGGTGGACCTTTGTACATGGAAGATGGAGAATGAATTGATAGAAAACCAGGGACAAGTTCTTGCTTTTTATTCTTTTTTTTTCATAGTAATGGACGGACCATGTCTAATTTCCCGCTGTTGTCCACATCTAGCTGTAAATGAGGGTTTGTCACAGCATTGATACTTGTTCAGCCGTTGACATTACTTTGTGCGTTATGTAGCAATATGCTCCTCACTGTCCTCATTCTCCTTTGCTCTGAGGCAGATGATGTGGTGAACGGCAATTTTCATGGTGAACTACATAATAAAGGCTTTCCAGTTTCCTAGGAGAGAGAACTTTAATACTCCTTAATTATTATAATGGACCGAGAATATTTGCAATTAACAGGTTCAGTGAAAGGCAAGCATCCTTATATATCTTCGCTGATACTATTTAGTTCTGATCTTTCAGCATCCCATTGTACCTCATGCAGTCCTATGCTATTTTGTCTTCCAGTTCATTGAACAAATGAGTTCTGTCCTAGGGCCAAAATCTGAAACTACCAAGTGCAGATCACTGGAGTAGGCCCCTGACTCAGAGGAATAAAATACAAAGACTCACCTAATCTTCTTTGGCATGAAAAATTCAGCTGGACATCTCATAAGAAAATGCCTGTAATGACCTCTGGTACTTTCCTCTCAAGTTAGACTACTGCATAAAAGTCCATCTTGTAATAAGTTGCTTTTTCTGCTTTTTATTCTGACTATTCCAGGAAGCATTATCCAGAGCTGTACAAAATCGAATGACTGATTTGTTCAAAGCTAATTGAAAATTCTCAGACCTATTAAAAAATCTGTTCTGGATTTAGTTAAGCTTTTTGTGAATCCATATTTTTCAGCTTTAAACCTATGAATCAGAATGCCTGAAACTTGAGTTATAATCAACAGTTGTGGTGTGGCGTGTGCCGGGGGATGCCTTATCGCCACGATATTGTGAACCGTGCAGCTGAGCTGTTATGTAGGGAAAGCAAACTGAGAGTGTTAAGTGGTCACTGCAGAATATTTTCTCCCAATGCTGATCAGGGAACTACATAATAATGTGGAGAAATTAAACTAGTTTTAAGTGCTTCAGCTGACTTTCTGGAGGCAGCAGCAATTCTTTGCCGCTGTGACTGAATTTCCTCAAGCATCCAAGCTTGCTCAGATATCGCTATATACACACGGGTGTATACACAGATGTATATAACTAGGGCCACAAAGTGGCCGGCGTGCTTGGGCACAATAGCAGAACTCCCTCTTTCTGAGGATTTCCTCTTTCAGAGACTATGGAGAACCCAAAATTTCAGCATAAGACCTCTTCCTATAGCGATCTCTTTTCACGCATCTTTGCACTAATGACAAGCTCTACTGCTCCATACCACAAACCTTTAATGTTAATGAGAGCACACAGGGGCTTGAGTTTAAATACGTGTGGGCAAGTTCCTTACGCACAGCCACTTGAGATATTTAGTTGCTTTTTTTGTAGAATATCTGTATGTATCGCTGTACCCTGGAAGACTGTTAAAAGACTTTGCCTTTGCTATGTGATCCACCTATAGTAAATGATTCATTTAAGTAAATTTGGTGCTAGCTGAAACATTTACAGTTTTCAAAACCACGGCGGTGCCAAGAAAATGAGGGTGATTGAGATGGCATATCAAACTGAGAAAAGACAACAAACATAAGCAATGATTGGTTAATCTGGGGTATTTTTTCCCATTTTCTTTTGTAATTCTGACTTCGCATACCTAAGATACATTTATACATCGGCATGCCTGTTTCAATTCTCCTTTTAGAGTGTATACCAATACATTGTATAAACATGAGTTTTTGAAGCCATTTAGTGCTCCTCCAAAGTAGCAGGGCATTAGGTTCTCATTCATTCATCTGAAAACAATTAGGAGAAAATGCCACTTATCTTAAATAGTATTTGTCAGATTTTCTTCATCAAACTTGGTAAATACATATCTTCTGACATTTTGATGTATAATCATCAGTCTAGGGTAAACCTAAGTGACTGGGCTTTGGCCCGTGAATAGCTTTTGTTGCTGTGTGACATTAAAATGTTGTGTTGGGTTGGGTTTTTTTAAAAGATATAATGAATATTCAAAATTAGAGTTATTCTCCATTGTACCCACAGTAGGTCAAGTGTCATAAGATCAAGAGAATACTTAGTATGCAGTCTAGAGGTTTTATAAATGTTTCTGAATTGAATTTTTCGCATGGTATATGCTTTGGAACTTCTGTCGATGAGAAATGTAAATTAAGTGCCAATTTTCATTTGAATGGACAACTAGTTAAAGTGGAGATATTTTAATTGTCTTTACAGATTCTTTACCTTCATAGGTAGTAACAGGCATTCACCCGTTTTTCTCTGAAAACCTCCTTTGAACTTACTTCAGTTACAGTTTTTCCATCCCCTATCTCTGAGCTGCGTGGTCCAGTCATCAATAAAACATTCAGTGCTACCACCTGAAGACGTGCATCCATTCATTAAGTGTTGACGCTACGTGGGACGTCATTAGGATTGCTGTTAATAAGTTTGTGACATTCTAAATTTAGGATGATTTGCTAACATCTATAGTGGCGGCTTCTTTAAAAGAGATCTAGGCGATGAGTTTGTAGTATTGCCCTGCGGTGATTTCAATGTCTGCCAAATATTTTATGTAGTTGTAGATTCCTGATTCAACCATTTGCCTGTGATTTGCTTAGACTAACCTGTGGAAATGTGGATCTGGGTTATGAATCGTCTGTTCAGCTACTTTAATCATCAAACAAATACCTTAATTTCATAAGTGAAACTAAAGGGAAAGATGGATATAAATGATTTGATTCAGTCTCTTTTTCTGTAGGGGAAAAAAATGTGAATCGAACTAACCGGAATGGAGGTGGAACAGAGAAAATGGCAGGATTGCAGTTATAACTTGCTACCATATCTTTGTTGGTTTTTAAGGGAAGATGTGGAGTTGGTTGTTTTAATAATTGTTTTCCATGTACTCATGGAGTTACTCTCCTGTTATCTGCTTTAACTTTCCTTTTCCCTTTGTTGGAGGGGCTGGGAGGGAAGTTTCTGTGTGCAGCTAAGTTTGAAAAGTCTTTCTGGGCACACAGAGGAGCAGCACAGTGGTGTTTTCTGAGGGTGTGAAATAGTTGGTGCCAGCAGGTCCGTGTGGGTCTCGCTTGCCCTAAGCAAGTAAGTCTGGTAGCTCCAGGGAATGCCAGATTTACCGTGTGCGTCCAAAGGATTGTAGTACACGTGTGCAATAGACCTTGTGCTCCTGGAAAATGCAAAAAGGGTTTTGAAACCCTGTGCTTGAAGATCTTTTCTTCTTCAGGTGTGACATTGCGACCCTCTCCCCAAGGCAGCCTTCCTTCTAATAGCTCTTGCCCAGTGCTCGTAGGGAACACAGTTATAAAAGACAGGATGGAAGCACAGATTTTGTTTTGTTAAGGATGATTACCCAGAATATCAGAATATTTGGGGTTTAGAGGACTTTTTATCTGATTTAACTCATGCCATGGCTATTTCATTGCAAATCTATCAAAAATTGGTGACTGCAAGAGAGGCTTCCTACGTTTTGGATTATTTTAGATAAGTTTTGTAAAAAGTAGGCTTTTTTTGTACCTCCCCACATAAGCATACAGGGCACCTCTGAGAAAAGGTAAGCATGGATGAGCTTAGTAGTGAAGAGAAGTTTCAAAGACCCAATCCTACTTTCCTGACTCATTTGAAACAAGCAGTGAACTCAACAGCATCTTTGTTTTAATAAAGACTATAATAATAATGAGAGGTCCAGATTTTCTAAAAAATAAGAAGGTTAATGTAGTATCTGGAGTCTGACCTCAGGTCTAAATTGTGATTCTAATGTTAATCATTATGAAACATAGCTTCGCACCTCATAAATCCAGTCAGGCTGTTTCTACTATCCAGTGCAATATTAAAGAGCAGTTTCACAAAGACATGCATCACTATAGATTCCCTTTTTGCACTTTTTCAAATTATGTTGCTGCTTTATACAAACCACCTTTCATAAGCTGTTTGCCAGAAAGCTCTAAAAATAATAGCACAGACGCTTGCAACAACAAATTGGCTACCTCACTTTCAGTGAATCGAATGTTCAAATGAAAAGGTTTTTGCTTCCAAGTATTTGAGGCATACCTTGAATATGTTACCAGGCTCAGATGTACTGGTTATAAAAATAAAAATAAAATGGAAGATAAAGAAGTTGTTTACATTCATTGCGATTTCCATTTTTTAAACTAAAATGTATTGAAATGAAGGCTGAAGAGAGACAGTTTTACGTGGTTAGTAATCGCGCATAGGTGAGGCTTAAAAAAATCTCTGTGTTTGTTTTTATCTTGAAACTGTACTTTCTACATCACCTGTATGGATGCGTGCCCATGTGTGCATGCACGTGCATTGTCTGCCTGACATTGGAAGGGTTCGGGTTCATCCCATGTGCAGAAGTGAGTAAAAAGCGGTGTGGGAAGCACAGAGCTCATCTGTGCACATCTGGGTAAGGACAGAGTTCCTACCTGGCTGCTTCCTACCAGCTGGAGTGCCTCTAACAGGAGCCCAGCAGCACCAGGTCTCTCCAATTTGCAGGTAGCACTAGTTGCTTTCTTTTCTTTGTGGCTGAGAAGGAATGGTTCCTCCTTTGTCATATTTTCAAAGCCAGAATAAATTTTGGGAAGTTCAGATATTTGAGGAAATTATATGATCTCTGTTTATGTGGCCCTATACGTAGTACTGCCACGGCCAGTGAAAATATTTGTGAATAATCTCATGGATGCAAATGTTACACTGTTGCCTGTAAAGAATCCAAAAAACCCCATGAACACTTTTTCATAATACTATTTTTGGGGGTTTTTTTATCCAAACCTATGAAAGTACATAGAGCTTTTTTTACTCGTGGGTACTACATCCAGTTATCAAATGCTTTTAAGTGAGATATGATGACATACTTATGTATTCATGAGATCATTTTTCATAAGCTGTTCACGTATGGTGTTTGCAAGCCACGCAGCCTGCTTTCCTCTGGGAACTAGAAAAAAAAGAACAGCTGAGAACTGAGCAAAACTACACAAGCTTTTTTTAAACATCCGTTTCTAAAACTGAGTTTTTATAGTTTCCCCCAAACTTCCTGGGACAAGTTCTTCCCGCTCTTCATATCGTAAGTGATAAAATGCAAATGTCAAACATTATTAGTTCTGTAGCATAAGTACTAATTTTTGGTTTTGCTAAGCAGTTTATATAGGAAAATCTGGAACGTTTCCAGTCATCTTCACTATCATTTAGTCCTTAAAACCCAGAACAGACATTTAAACTGAAAAACATTATATCTTGTGTGCAGATGCACATGCAGCACCATCAGAAGATGAATAGTTGTAGTCTTGAACTGGCGTCGCTATCAAATAGACTCTGTATAATTAAATAAGAAAGCATTTTAACAAAAAATTACATCTCGGGCACTCCTTTGTGAGTAAAGGAGTGAGCTGCAGAAGGAGAAAGGTCCACAAGTGATTAGCAGTTGATTTTCATGAGAAATTTCCAACACCTCTAATTTGATTTTTTTTTTTCTTTAATGAATACTTTTCTCAGAGATGTTGTTTGTTGTTTAAGATACCTCCCAGCATCATTTTTAATGTCATTACAATATGCAGGCTCTGCAGTTTGGCGAACTTAAAATACCAAACAGCTCATAAAAAACTGTGGCTCTTATGGCACTACAGATAGCAGCTTCTGTATTAGATTTGTACTACTTTAATGCTGCCTTTTCCATATCTCAAGGCTGTTTCATGCAAATATTTAAGCTTAGGTATTCTCACAAACAAGCAGCCATAACATTTCAGTAACTTTGTTTTAAAGGAAAGACTTTTGAACATGCAGGAAATATTAGTACATCAAACAAAGTGAAAGACAAGGTAGTTTAACTTGTTGGTTTGTTTGCTGAAACTCTAAAGTAAATATACTGTAGCTAAAAGTGTTCCATTTTTATCTGCCTGCTGCAGTAATGGCTGTGTTACTTCAGGGCTTACACTTCAATAATTGATCAGGGTTTGTATAGCACCGGCTAAGAGCAAAAATAAGAGTGTTGCTTTGAACAAACTGCTGCAATGTTATAGCATTAGGCACAGAAACAAGATTCTGGAAATATAGATATATAAAAAACAGGAAAAAGATGGATAAGTTGGAGTGGTAAATACTGCTTCAGGCTAGAAAGTAATGAGAATTTTTCCATAGAGAGTTTTGACCTGCTATTCAAAAATTGTTTCTTGTCTTAATAAATCCTAAAAGTGTAATTTACTTGCAAAAGGGAAAGAACAAAGGCACCAAAATTCTTTTGATAACAACACTTGTTAAGGTTGATAAGTTGGGTTTCAAATGTGTGAAGAAAAATGTGTGACAGTTTGTTTTAAGGTGACAACCTAAGTGTTCAGATACTTCCATCTTGTGCTGTTTATAAAGCAGTACGCTAGTAAATGCTTTACACATGTATATTAGAAGTGGAAACAATAGCTAACATATCTTCCCATCAAATTTTGCAAAAGCTTTAGTATCTGTTTATAAATTTGCAAAGTCATTGGTATGATTTATCTATTAAATTAAGGTTATTTCAGAACATGATCAGTATAAATCAAAGTTACATATATGTATACATATGTATACATATTTTGAGCCTTCATTTTGAAAATATTTTCTATTGGTGTCAAGGTTTTACATTGTCTTCTGTAGACCCAACTTTACTACTAAATGAAAGAAACATCGCATATTTACTATGTTCGCTATGTGTGAGAAATTCTCAATAAAAGATGAAAATGCCATCTTTAATCTGTTCTTCACAGAGCAGGTTCCTCCCAAGTGGATAATTTTGAATAGCATAGGTATCATAATGTCTTTTAACTTTATGGACTTGTCAAATGTTTTAAATTTTATGGCTAAATGATGGGAAATTTAATTTGTATACAATTCAGCATGGTTACCTCAAACTAAGCGGGCACCGATGTACACAAAGGAAACCAGGGGTGCAACTGTACTTGAGGCCACTTCATGTTTAACTACCTGATATAACAGTCAAAGTCTGTAGGTTATTTTCAAATGTACTCATGAATAAATATTACTGTGTTTGATTACTACAGCAACCTAAAGTTTCTTAAAGAATAGGAAAAAGAACTTGATAGTTACAGCCTTCTCCTCCTCCCTTCATGTATAAAGCAGTAAATGAAAAAAGTATTAACTGGTTTCCAAACAGTGTAGGCAGGGTTGCATGACATATGGTAGTTTGTTGTTATTGAGTTCTTCACAATATTACATGGATGTCAGTCTCAAATACACGGCATTTTTATATGAGAAAAAAGAGTATTCTTCATGAACCTCTCACTATCTGACCATGGTAATTCCTAGGTACCACATTGCATTATCATTATTTTCCGGCAGCGGTGCTGTCTGCTGAAGTCACTTGTACGCTAAAAACAAAGCACAAAACCAAACAAAACCTTCTCTAGTGTTGTTTTGAAGTGACGCCACGTCAGTGGCATTTAGCAAAAAACCTGCTCAGATGGCAGAGAAGTTGCTCCAGCGGAATTTGATAAAAAGCCAATTGCATGGTATTAAGCCACATTCCTATTGAGAATTTGTATTGACAATGTATTGCTTCTTGTAAGGAATATTACTTGAAAGAGTAATGAGAAAAATATGATATTAATGTTCAAATTCTAATTAACACCACCTTCCACCATTTGAATCCAACTGTATTAGTTCTGTTTTCTCCATGTGCATCTAAGGAGGCATAAAGTCTAGAAATGTTAGTGATTTAAAAGCTAGACTTCCTATAAAACCCTGCAAACAGATTCCTGTTCTGGAGAACCATGGTGTATCTTGTCAGATCTGCTACTGTGGGACTCCTAAGCGTGATGACACCCCCGTATTGTGTATATAACTATATATATACTATATATACTATATATAACTATAAATAATCAACAACCCCTATGGAAATCCATGTTTGACTCAACTGCTACTTTAAAACCACTTGAAGTTTGAGATATTCAAGGTTAAGATCTTGGTTTGTCCTATTTCTATTCCTATTTCAAGTTGTCTCTAACAATATCAGGACTAAAATTAAGATGAATAGAGGAAACAATATTGCTTTCTTTTCAGAAGGCAAAGCTTGGTATTTGGAGAACCAAAATAGAGATTTTACTTGCAGAGGATCAGGAATGTAGTTTTGGTGGGCGAGTGGTCCCTGACGCACGCCCCTGGCTCTGCTCCTGTCCCTGGAGCTCAGCTGAGCCACCACCGGCACGGTCAGAAGTTGTAACAGCAGCAGGTTTACATCGTAATACCAGAGCCTTCCCCTTCGAGAAAAGTATTTGTGGGCAGGAAGAAAGCTTGGGAATATAAACAGATCTAATGACCTGTGTCTGACATCATGCTGCCTCTGTTAATAGGTAGCTTCAGAAGAGGGAAAAAAAGTCATCACTAGAGCCAGAGGGAGCAGTCCTGTGGCACGGCCAGAGCAGGCGTGATTTTAGTGCTCCGTCTGGGATGCAGAGGGAGAGAGAGAGAGACTGGACCTTTTGCTAGAGTGCAAGACTACTTCCAGAAGTCATCCCTGATCTAAGAACAGTGTGTCAGACCGAGGAGATCCGCAGGTCTGGGATACTCCATCTCCTTTTGAAATTGTTCTCATAGCAGTGAAAGGATAATACTGTTGCAATTAAATTATTCTTAATAGGTGTCTAAATTGCTTATCATTGAGCACTGGCAGGGGTAAATTGGTGGCATCTTTTAAGACTGCTTTCTTAGCTCTCTGCACTTGGGTGGACATTGCTCTCCGTGTCGACGTTGGTTTCACACTTCCTAAAGTCTTACCACAAGCGCAAATGCTTGTCTTGAAACATAAAACCAGTTTATCCTCTTCGTTGCAAAAGAAAATCCAAAAATACAGTTCTAGGCTGCAGTTCCTCTGAATTTGAGCCATGGATGCTATCTTGAGTGGATTCACTGTTTACAATTGTTATCAGACCCTCCTCAAGGCTTTGCTATTGTGTCAGGCTGTAATAGGTTTTCAAGTAACTTTTTTTTCTTTTAAACGATATAACATTTAGGAACTACATACAAATCAGATACTGTGCTTGAACGTTTCTGACATATTACACTATATTTTGCCTCTGAGGCCAGCCTTCTCCTAGAAAACAAAGTGAAATTTTTGATTTTGTGTAGAAAGAGGTTAAACAAAGGAATGTCTATCAATTGGGCGATATTTTTCCAACCCACTCTTAAAACAAAATATAAGACTAAAATCACCGATAACCCTGAAAATGTCCATAGCACACATTGCTTGCTATGATCCATCAATATTGTAAAGCACAAGGAGCAGATGGCAAATGTTGTAAATCATAAGTAATGTTTTTAAATGGACTGCCTTAAAATGATGTGCAATAAGCTATCAATTAAAAGAGGTAACCTGATCAATTGATGGTCCTCTCCAAATTTTGTTGCATAGAGGAAAGCCTTTTGTCATAGCAACGCATTCACACAAGTAATAGTTGCATGCATAACATGGGAGATAAAACCAAACAAAATGACTATTATTACTATGTGGTTTTTATCCAATAGTAGCAGATAAAATATGCCAGACACTTCCAAGATACACATCTAGAGCCCAGGGACTTTCTTTGCCCTGAGTAATTGCCATCTGAAGAGAGCTATATATGTAAAGAAAGACAAAGGAGAAACTTGTACAATTAAAGACATCAGTCTTCTTAGCTGTGTACTTTTGCTGTTTTGTTTTTTTAAATCCTTTATTCTCAGGATAAATGTAAAGTTTAGGGAAAGGACACAGGGAAGCTTATTAACAGAAAGAAAAGAGAAGGGATGTAGAAGATGAGGGAGAAGAGAGAGGATTAAGGGAGGGATGGCTGAAGAGGAAAGAAGGGGGAGAAAAAGAGGGCTTTCCTATAGCCTCTCAGCCCATACCATACAGTAACCCATGGAAGAGGTTCGTACGCACAGTTATAGACTTTTATTCCTCATCAGTAAGACATCGTTTCTAGTGCGTAAATATTGAAGATATTTTTTCTCCCCCGCTCCAGTTAATATTGCCAGGATTAAGAGTTGACATACATGTAGAGGCAAGTCAAGAGGGAAGAGCTGAGAATGGCTGGCTGCATATACGAGTGGAAAATCTGGGAAGGGAGGATTGGTCCTGGCTCTTCTGGATGTGGAGGGAGACAGTGTAAGCAGGAGAAATCTGGATGGTGTGTCAATATAGCATCTCTGGGTGTGGGGTTTTTAACTATAATAAAAGTAGTAGATAATAAGACAAAAGAAAACCCAGTATTTTAAAATGTCATTGTGGTTTGAATAAGGCATTCAGAAGTTAGGAAATGTATCAGATCTACCTGAATTTAAATGAGCACTGCACGCACATATATGTATCATGATAGAGCCTTCAGTGATGAGATCATGCTCTGCCTTTGTCAGAGAACTCCTAGATCTTTCACTGCACAGAAAATAGTCTTTGGGCTAAATCAAGGACTTGATTGTTTCTTGTATATTCTGAAAGTATACAAGGAATTAGTAAGGGAACTGCATGAAAAAATAAGTTGAGATATGGAAAGGAGAGGGCTCGCATCAGCTCTTTCCATCCCCAGTTCCTGTTTTTGTCACTGCTGATGTGCTCTTTATTTGCTGGAGGTCTGACCTGAGACCCCAGGAAGCCACCGCACAACTTCTGGCTGCTCACCCCTCTAACTGAAATCAGTGGGGGTCTACATCTGACCCAATAAAGTACCATCTTACACTATTCGGGGGGGGGGGGGGGGGGGGGGGGGGGATAAAAAAAAAAATCAGCTTCTAAATTTCTTGTAGTAGATGTACCAAATTAGTAGATACTTCTGATCTTAATCTCTTTGTTCCCGAAATTTCCCATTGTGGAAATTTCAACTGAGAGAATGACACCCTCTCATTTCCAGTGGGTCTTGCAAAATGAATTAAGAATGAGAACACTCAAGTGGTATTCTGTGAATGCTGCAGAAAAGTATACAAATACCTTTGTATTACAGAGTAGAACCTAATTTCTGAGGTATAATTAAGGAGACAGTAGTAGAGACAAAATGAAACCAATCTTTCTGTGCTCTGAATGAGGCAGGAGCCTATGGAAAATGTGTGTATGTGGTCACGTGATGAAAGATCCCTGGAATATATATGCATGTTGGGAACGATAATGTTCGCAGTCATTATGCAGCTTTAAAATAATTTGCTTTCCAAACTTCATAATGTTTAGAATAGTTTGTATATATGCGTCTATAACATGTGTGATGGTATGATTTATGTCATATTTAATATTACTTGCCCATGACGCTGAGTATCCCACGATGAGGATTCTTCCTATTTTTATAGAAATCTGTTTAGCCTTTGTCTGTTCTAAATGAGTTGTTTTGAGGATGTTTTTGGAAAGCGTCAGGCATCTCTAGAGTTGCATCCATGTACTTGTTTAACATACATATTAAAAACTAATGCAAAATGTCACAGGAACTGTTTTCAAACAGCCATCAAATGCATTGAAGCAATTCACTGTTTACATCACTGGTTCATACCTTCATTCTGCGCAAGAGCAGCTATATCAGTTCATCTCCTGTAGTGCCAATCCTACAGCAATCTTAAATTTAAAAAGGCATTGAAGTTAAAATAAAAGATTATCAATCCGTATTTGGCATAAGAGGGGCAGTAACGTGGAATCCTAATGTTGCCTCTGTATTTTGAAAAAATTGGGGCTCAGTACCAAAAATAACCTGTTCTGCATCAAGTACTGTTTTGCTTTGCTTCTTCTTTAGTTCTTCCTCCCCCCCCCATCCTCCCCCCACCCCAGGCTGGCCTTCTCTCTTTATTTGTATAAATAATTGAGGATGCAATTATTTATGGCTGCACATAAGGATTCTAGATGTCTAACTATCTATCTGTGCCCACAGATCAGATAGTTTGTTATCTATATCACTATTTGCACCTGCAAGTCATTGTGCTTGGAAATTATCTCCTCATCTAATTGTGTGCACAAACAGAGGTTGGATTAGAGCTGCTTTAAAAAGAAAGCCCCTTCTGTAAAGTGAGTGTGCAGATACATTACATCCATAATTTGAAGATTTTTGTCTTTGATAGAGTAATTCCGAGATTCAGAAAATACCTGCTGACATTTAAAATGCTTTGGTCGGAACACCTTGTCTATTCTTTCAGGTCCACGCATAGGAACTGGTAAAAAGTGGTTGGGCGCAAGCACTGAATAGCCCTTCGCGTCTTGGTGCTGGATTGGATCATGCACGTGATGTGTAATTTGAGTATTTGCCACCATTGTGCTGCTTTTGAGGAAAGCAACACAAAGGCTGAACGAGACCCTCTTAAAAGTGAGCGCGTTCGTTACGTGAGACACTTCTTTGAGCGGAAAGCAAGCACCGACTCTGGTCCCAGCATTTCCTCTTGCTTAAACCTCAGCCCTCTATCTTGGGCGTTTTCCTTTTGAATCATAATTGTGCAATCTGTTTCCCATTTTAGCGTAAAAATCTTCAAGAAATGGAGCAGGCTAAGTTTAAACAAGCTGCATCTTTCATGAGTCAGGTTGTAAAGTTCACTGCCATAGAGGAGGCATGTCCTTGTAAAATTCTGCGTTAAAAAAAAAAAAAAGAGGTTATCTAAAGATGGATGGTATGATATGTCAGGCTTACAATTACATTTTTCTGTAAACATAAAAGGGTTAGAAAAACTAGTCTCAATTGTTCAAAATACTTTTGAATAACCAACAAGAAATGATGTTTACCATTTTACGAATGCTACGGAGACTTTATTGTCTGAGTGGTTTCCATGCACTCCAATAAATTTAAATTGGATATTTGCTGTCCAAATTGACAGTGGGTGATTAAGCCAAAAATAAGAGCATTCGCCTTTAAATTTTAGCTGCGGCATCGTGTTATATTCCCAACATTATGTTACGTTGCATGAAGGCAGTCACTACAGACCAAAATTTTGATGGATATAAAGCAGATCAAAAGGGTATAGTGATTTTGAAGTCCGTGACAATAGATGCTTCAATATTTGTACATCTCTACTAAAGAGACTTGCATTATTTTGTCAGTTTGTTTCATTTTAGGGGTATTCAGAAATGATATTCATTCTTTGATATAACCCTTAAATTGTACAATTTAAGAAAACTGACTGAAAAAGATAAATTAAATGGGTAGAAATATTTTCAAATCAAAGAACAACTGACATATATAAAAATGATGTATGTTTCTTACATAGTCCACAGGGAGAATTCTGCAGGCTTGCTATGATCTCTACAATTTGCCTCCGGGCAAACGAGGCTTTGGGATATTCTATTATCCCTTTGGTCTGTTTATCATGGAAACTGATGTACAAATCGAAGGTTCTTTTGGACCTTTCCTTTCTGTTTCCGGGATCTGCTACGAATGAACTTATCACCTGTCCTCACCTTCAGTGAAGTGCTTTGGGGAAGGTTCAGTGACCAATAATCAATTATTATTGAGAAGCAATCAATTGCTAATCTCCATAATTATGCACATCTAAACACTATGAACAAGAAAGAGAAACAAAGCTGCACTCCAAGCATTGCCTTGTTAGCAGTATTTTGTTAACACAGGCTCTAAAAAAAGCTGCCGCAGCTGGTAGCACAAATGTGTTTCCAGTATTCAGGCCATCAACGTGATTCGTCGCTAAATGTATAGAATCAGCTTCTTGCTAAAAACTACAATTACAGGTGATATACAGATTGAAATCACAGGGCTGGTTTGTCGAAGAAAATTGTCCTAATGATGGGTTTTCGGATCGGGAATGCAGCTCTTTTCTTCCTCTGTGATGGGTACTGAAGGCAGCTGCACCTGCCTCTGTGCTGTATTCTGCCGCACTTAATGATATCTGATGATATCATTAGGCAAAGTGTTCATAAACAGATGTTGAGCCTGTGCCTAAATGCTGTCAGATGAGCGGTTGCTGGCCTGAAACAGTATTATTTATATAGAACATTTACGTTTGTTATGTTAATAACCCCACTATTAGCTCTCTGGATGTTGCGATAGGAATGTAAATGTAGTTAATATGAATAACAACCTCTTTACTCTTTGTGCTGCAGTTGAGTATAACTTTTAGGCTTTTAGAGAGAAACAAAGATCCCCCCACCAAGTCCTTTGACTTCATGATTTTTTTTGGCACCGTTCGAAATTTTGATCAGCAGATAAATGGTAAGAATCTGTAGGACAGATGTTAAAGACTGGAATTTGTTTCTCTTAACACTTCATGTTTTCAAGAAATTCTAGTATTTATGTGTTTGCTGGTAATTCCCGGACCTAGTTCATTACCCTAATATGTCAGAGTTCTGATTGTAGACACTAAATTGACAAACACCCATTAAAAATAAAAATAAAAAGTACTATAGCAACTAGAATTATGATCTGTATTTCTAAAGATTATCTTCTCTGATGGTTTAATTTATTTCACAACAATAACTAAATATTGGGGAGACCACTTCACTCAATATTCATCTTTTTGTTTAATGTTTCAGTCTGGTGTTATTCTAGCGGTGCTTGAAATACTGCTTTACAATTGCTGAGGGTTTATTTAGCCAAAGTTGCATTTTATACCTCATAGTTAATTCATGTAGAGTAAGTTATGTAAATTTTGACAGTCATCAAAATGTGCAGTGTTTCTCTAAAATACAGCTTACTAGCGATAGCTCTGTTATAAAAATATCATTGGTGCCTTTGTAATTTTATTTCATTTTTTTAACTCTCTCTGAATATGATTTGGGAGTAGAGGTGCATGTTGCAAATGGGGTTTTCTTGGTTGTTTCAAAAGCAGAAGATGACGGTGTTTCTGTTTTTACATGTATAAAATATTATTAACTGATGTGTTGCTCTAACCGTGCTTTGGAACTACAGTAAACTGTTGTCTTCATTGGGTGTATTAATGCTTTGATAGTCCTCCGTGTGCGTGAAAATGTTAAAGATATCAATGTCAGAGCATGCCTGTAGCATAAGGAAAGATATTCTTCCCCCCACCCCCATGAAATCCTATGTGGTTTTGTTCACTTATCCCCATAATTTGTAGGACTCTCCTGTGTTTGTGTGCCTCCTGCTCCATATTACATTGAAACTTGCATTCAGGGGGCGAATAAACATTTGGTGTCTCTTCTAAGAAGAAATGAGAGGGGAAGTCCCAGTGTTTGACTATCCAAGAGGACAATGAAAGGGCCAACTAGACCCTTGGAAGGGAATTTAAAGGCATTTAAAGGGAATTGGCTGCTTGGGAAGGCAAAAAGGATTTCTGAGGAGGAATAAAAGAAAAAAACGTAAAGATCTAGGAACTCTTTTTGAAGAAGAAACCCATAGGTTTTCTCAGGTAGTGTGCCAGGTAGGAACCCAAATCCCTCCAGCGGCATTTAACCATCCCTGTTTCCCTCAGGTAGAAAGAAAACCCTGGAAACTTAAACATTTCAAAGCCTTAGTAAAATGGGAATTTTGAGTAAGGCAAGGTTTATGATTTTGGAGTTTTGTTTTTTGTTCTCCAGAGCAGTAAGCAGAGAAAGGTTGGAAACTCGTTCGTTGTGCACGGTGGGGCCAGCTGCGCCTGAAGGAATTGAGGTACCACTGTAAGGAGCGTGGGAGAGGTGGTAGGATGGGAAAAGCAGTGCCGTGCTCTTTGGGGGTTTTTTAGGTGAAAGCTTCTTTGGCCCAATGCATAAAGCTTTGGCAATCTATGCGTTCATGAAGTTTATTTTTATTAGGCTGGTAATGAGGACCATGGAGCACGTCTTAAGACGCGTTTATGCTTTTGGGGCCTGGAGTGTGTGCGTGTATCTAAAAGGAGAGGATATTTCTATAGCTCCATCTGGTCCCATCTACTGTTGTTCTTGTACATATTCTATTGTAATCAGTAGAAATCAAGTGAATATTAAGGCTAAAGAATCACATCATGAAAGAAAGATAAATTTTGTATAATAGACCCATTACAATTTGTGAGTAATCAGCCTTTCAAGAAGAGACTTTAGAAAGCACAATGCAGATTCATTGCTATTTCCCCTTAAATATTTATTATATGTTGCATTATTAGGTTATCTGATATTAGAAAAGAATAAAGAAAAATGGCAAAACAGGATATTAAAATTCTTAGTTTTTATCTGCTTTATTTTACTGGATGTTATTTATAGATAGGTCTGAAAGAGACACCAAATGTAGACGTCATTGGGCTTTAAACAATTTAAAAACCTGGAATTGGATCTGAACTTTGTCGTGTCGGCCCAATTTCAAATAAAAAAAAAATAGGAATCAGTAAACCGTTTTGTGTAGAATTGGTTTAATTGTGCTAAAATTCGTGGGGATTTGCTTGCTTTGAGGAGGTGCGTTTTTATACAGACCTCCAGTGTCTGATGGCCTGAAGGAAAGCTGTCTAACCGAAGAAAGAAAAGTGTAATGCTGGCGTACATTAGTGGTGATGTTAACATATCACACTATCAGTTCATGTTGTGATGAGAACTGTTAGAAGTGCTTGGCAGAAATCGCAGGTTACATCACGAAACATGCAAGACCAGAGAGGTCATCTTTTTAGTTATCAATAATATACACTCCTCTGAATTTTACTTTTGCAGCCTTCAGACCCCCCCACCCCCCCAGGTATAATGATATTTCTGGGTTTATTTTTTGTTGGGTTCTTTCTTCATAGTATACTGGTTATTGCATTACACTATTTATAATATCTGTGAACATTATGGGATTTCTTTGTTTCATATATCGTTGCTAGTTCCTACAAAAAGTGACATAACTTGTTCTGTTTCTCAATAAATGTTTGTTCTATTTTTGTCTGCTGCAGTGTTTGCATTCTGTAACTTTAGGTGTCTAAAATAAAGCCTAAAGTTTTAAAAAAAAAAAATCTTCAGTACCTTGTGCCAAATGTTATGATTTTACACAGATCAAAACCACTGAGCAGTTCCACTTAAGCCAATTCATCAAGGAAATCCACTGGTATAGTGAGTGAAAGACAGCCTGGGTCATCAGATTATTAATGGGGTAAGCCTTCTTTCATTAAAAGCAATGTGGGCTTTGTCATTAGGCTCCAGTGGTTTTGCTGTATATTAGCAAGAATTTAGTTAAACTTCCACGGATGTACCTGTAGCGACGGTGGTTTGCCACAGAAAGCAATATTTTGAGAAGTCAGTGCTAAAATGAAGACAGAAAGAACAACAGTGGCTGTTCAGCGAGCTCAATTTTTATTTGCTCCTTCCACTTAACAAGCCATGAATTGCAAGAGTCTCATTTTATAAATGATATTACAGACAGGAACGCAAATAAGATTCTGTCTTCAGCAGGTAAGGATTTAACCATACTAAATAGGAATAAAATTAATTCAGAGATTAAATCTACTCAGAAATTAAAAGTGCCTCCCCATGTCTCCCCATGGTACGAATTTCTTTACAGTCAGTGAAGACAGAAAATCTGGTAACTGGCCAGAGGAGGCTGTAGCCTCTTTAGTTCCATGTTGGACATGCTGTGAAGGAGGACTCACGAAAAAAAAAAAAAAAAAAAGCTAGAGGAAAAGAAATGCTGTTTCCTGTTATTTTTTTGGTTTATTTGGTTTATTCTCTACTCGCAGCTTTCTAGGAAAGGAGTAGGCAGAGCTATTTGAGTGTTGTATACCAGTTGCGCAAACATTTTTCTTTATCATGGTTGGTGCAGGAAAGTTGAGCTTAGTGCAGCTAAGCTAGAGGTAGTAAAAAAAAAAAAAAAAAAGAGAGGAGGGAGATAAAAACTCGAGAGCAGAGAGATAAAGTATACTTTTCTCTATAAGGTCATCAGGACTTAGTTCTGCAGAGCCTGTCTGTGCACAGTAGCAATGTGATGGCAATCTCCTGGAAGGTGTGGTGGGTGTATGAGCAAACTGCTGCCTGGCTGTGGCAGGGCTACAGGAAGAGTTGCGAGAAAAAATTGGATGTAAAAGGCTTGTGCAGGACCTCAAATAAAAAAAAAAAAAATTAAAAAAAATGGTCTTTTCATAGCACTGCATCTGCTGGAAATCACGGACACGTCCTCACTGCTCTGCATAGCTCTTGGAAGACACAGCCCTGTGATGGACTGTCTGCATTTAAAGATTCATGGGTTTCAGGACCTGCAGGGCTCATTCTACAATATTTCAGCGCACTTTCTTTCTGCAACCTTTACAGATAGGCAGTGAACTTGATTTTTGACTAAACCAGCTAATATACTGTAAAATACCGTCTTTATGTGTTGCTTCTTGTGCAGATCAACATTGCAACCCACTAACTGAGAGTTTCTGGGTTGACCATGAAGATAAAACTAGAATAAAGGTGATCAGACTGGTGTAGTCTTCAAGAAAGATACAGAAACCAGCCTAACTAGATCTGAGTTTCTAGGAAAGCAATGACAAGTCAGACTCATGGACTTCAGTGAGCGTGAATGGTGTGGGACACTTTTGATTCCTGAGTTGTCTTCACATTTCTTCTCGGCTCTTGCATTTATTCCAGTGCTTCCCAAGGCTGTGAAGACTGGCCATGGAAAGGTCATTCTAACAACTTAATGACTATTCCCCAGCTTTTTCACGTAAAATGTAAAATTTCCAAGGAGACTGTGTGCTTGTGTGAATGTCTACATGTGCACTTTATCAGAAGTTAACTGAATATTATATATCCATATTTCAATGTTGAGCTTTGGCACTGAAAATATTCATTGCGCAGAAGAAATAATAACATTTTTCAAGAAGGTCATAAGATATTCCCCCTTTCATCTCCTTTGTTTTCTCTTAATTTATTTTGAAATACCATGTTTCATTCAAATGGAAGGAGATTCTACTGTAAATTTGGATGCCATATGTAGTTTCTAAAAGGCTCTCTGCTTCTAATTGATTTCTACAGAATTTTATTACAATAAATCTTTTTGTAGGTGTGAGGGAGAGGTTTTCAGAGGTAGACACTAATAAATTCTCCACCACCTGTTTCTGAGTTGAAAACTTACTTCTCTTTCTGTTTTCTTCAGATTTTGTGGTCCAATATTAAAGCAGGCCTTTAAATAAGATGACTTCAGAAAAATATTTGAAAACAGTAGATGAATCATTATTTTCTGTTGTGAACAGAGTGGATTTTTTTAGTTAAAATATTAAAACGTTGGCCCATCGGTGGATAGTATGTAGCATTTACTCAGATTTTTGCGCGCACGGCTGTTCATGTCCGATAATGGGGTATTTAGCAAGACAGTGATATTTAACAATGTAGACTAAGGTAGACTATGAGGTTTTCCTATTTAAATGTCCTCAGTGTCTTCTCAATTTTAGATAATAAAAGGAATAAGGAAAAAATCTGGAGTTTCTATTTTTGATTAAACTGTCATTGAGACAATATCTTGTCATTATATCATACTGTCTAATTTTCTGTAAAACAAATGATGCAGGATGTAGCTTTCATGTCATTGTCATAAAACAGGGAGGGATCATTTGAGCACCAGGATCTCTGTACAAAATCAGAGGATCAATTTTTTCTCTCTTTCCCTTCTGGAGAAGGCAGTTTGGGTGCAGGCAGAAAGAGGCTGCAGAGCAGAAGGCCCTCGTGGAGTCAGACAGTAATTTCATTTTCTCTCTAGCTCACTGCAAAGGGGCAGCCCAAATTATTAAAGATATTTGCAAGCAAAAGACTGAAGGAGTTCTGTAACTGTCCTGTACAGTTTTAGATTTTCCATAAACGTTTTTTTTAATTCATCTAGATCTGAATCCCCGATCTCTTATACTTGACTATTTTGCAGAAAATATTTTCAACAACTCCCATCAATTCTACTCTTATCAACATCAGGTTCATTTACCACTGAGAACACATTAATAAGAGATTGATGTCCTTAACTGTTTTTTGTCAGTTTTTTGGAGAGGAGGTTGTTTGTTTGGTTTTTTAGGATAATTTTGAAGAGGAGATATGTAGGCTCTTGGGTTTCATCTAACAATAAGGGAGGTTTGATAGCTAAATGCAGATGCTTAAGTTGTACAGACATAATTTTCAGCAAGTAGTTCTCGATCCTTGTGTGCTGCAACTAATCTCTATAATTAATGAAAGTGAAATTATAGACAATGAATTAGTAACTATTTATGTAAGGCAATAGATCGTGGGCTTTTGCTTTCTACAAGTCTGCCGGCCTTAAAAAGATGGTTATGTGAGTAATAACATTGAAATATGTTTTTTCGCTGCTTTAAAAATAAGAAAACCGAACAATTACAGTAGATTAAAGATGGCAAATGAAGTTCTGTGTGGTTAAACCAAAGTGATGTACCCATCTGTCTCGTCAGTATTTCCCTCAAACAAAAATAACTGGTTCGCCTGACCTGCTGGAGAATATGTCAACCCATTTAAAGTCCTCCAGGCCTGATTGCTGAGCCGCGTCCCACCAGAAGTTATGCTTCTCTGTAGTTCAAAACGCAGAGAATTCAATACAAGTCTGAACTCCTGTACGCTAAAAGGTAGAGCTGGAGGGCGAGAAAGCTCTGCGCGAGATAGGCAGAGCGTTAGACTCGCCACCTCCCCTGAGCCCTCGCTTCGTCTTTACCCTCCTACAACACACGAGAAACAGCACAGAATGCAGAGCAGCAAGAAATCGCTGTCCCCAAAATGTACTAGCAACGTGATAATGTTGGCAATATGAGCTATATCATCAGCTGATGTAAATCAACGTAGCTGTAAAAGAATTTATAATCCTTTATAGCAGTTGAAGATCCAGCCAACGGTTTGGGAAAGAAAATGCTCAGCTTTTTTTGCAGACATCGGGGAAACTAGAGAGGCACTCCAGGTGGGGAATGAGAAACTTGATGCCCAGGAATAAAGGAGTAATACCAGGTAGACCAGCAAAGAAAAACACGGCTCCACTGGCTCAGCAATCCTTGAATCTTATGGCACTAGTTTAATGAGATCTCTTCATCTTGAAATTAAAGTACAAGGAGTTTTTTACAGAGAACAGTATTCAATAACAAAATATTAAATGATAAACACAGATTGCTTAAAATCAGATGGGCCATTTTAAGAAAAAGCATTTTAGCTCATCATGATATGTAGCACCTTATTTAAATTAGGAGGTGTTAATTCTTAGCTTGAATAATATATTAATATAATATGTAAAGTGAATGGCATTGTTAATCACAGTCGCGCCTGGAACGACTTTGCTTCTGTGCACTGAATGTTAATTTTGCAAAACATTAATTTCAAAGATTTTGCAGCAGTGCTTTTGTAATTAAATATTAATGTCACATGTTATTGCAGTAGCATGTTTATGAAAGCCGGCAACACTTCAAGTCAACTCATTTGTTTTTATATTTATTCTTGTACATCTGCAATCCCTTCCATTTCACAATTTCAAAGTGAAGGCCATTTTGAATAGTCAATATGTGAACATTTTTCATTGTAAGCGTTTTTTAACATCCAACAGGGTAAATATTTAATGTTGTGTTTTTAGCTGGTATAATTTTTCAGAAAATTGGCTATAACTTTTAACAACTCAAAGGTACCTAAACTGTCTACATTTTTGGCATAAGTGATCTGAAAATAATATAGCAATAAACATGATGAAGCTGTGAAAAAATCCTTAAAAAATTAGAAGCTTTTTTCTGAAAGTTTGACTTCCAGAAGTTGTGATTTCACAGCCAAGTGTATTCTATTGTCATTTTATTACCTGCGGTGTTGTGACTTTATAGTCACGCGAGTCGTTTCGGCAAGTACAGGATTGACTTTTGAACAACTTTTTCAAGGCATGGGTTTGCATTTGTGCTGCAGTATATCGTTTGATGATTGTTGTTCAATATTTTACAATAAACATTTTCCGTTTGTGCCCTAAGCCACTTCACGAGCACTGGGAGGATTCAAACTCAAAACCATTTTCTATTAGGGCCAAATTGTGAGGGCGCCTAACTTTGTCAGCTGCCTTTATCGAAGTGTGTGCAGCATATACGTGCCTGTATTGGTTTGCCCAGGTCTGTTTTGACCAATTTACTGTATCTCACGATCTTGCCTGTGGCTCCTCAAACCTGTGAATTACATTAGTCTAAAAGGAAAGTCATTTCCATTTCAGCATGTTGGCAAGAAGAAATTTGTTTGAGGTATCATATTTTAAACCATTCGTACTCCCCCCATCCTCCTTTAGTATAGATCCCCACCGTACAGCAAAACAGTTTGGCAGAGCAAATTGTGAATTATAAAATATGTTATTTATTCTACCACAAAATATACGATCAAGATGCATTGTTTAGTTATAGGCACATTTAATAGTTAAAAATTATATCTGCACCTGATGTTGCATGTTAACAGCTAATACCATTTGACAGTGATGAAATTAAAGGATGAAGAAGAGATACAAACTACATTTTACAAGCATGATGGGTCTCCAACAATGCCATTTAAATATTATTTGTCACTATTTAAAATGAACCTTTCCCCTTTAAGCTATGCCATTATGCTCATTTGTCCTGTCACCACTGACAGGCTCTATGACTCACACACAAAAATGGTCATTAGGTACTGCATCTTCATCTTATTTAAAAAAATAGAAAGCATTCTGATGCCTCTAAAAGCCTGTAATTATTTTCATCCGAGGAGATAGTGTTGCTTGGAAGGTAATTTAATAACCTTTTGCATGTACCTGGGGAATGCCTCTCTGGGGAACCAAGGTGCCGACATGCCATTCAGTCGTCAAAACATGACCTTTAATGGTTGCTTGGAGAGAAGTTAGCCTGGAACGTTGTACACAGCGCGATGCTAATTCTGCTCTCTAATGTATGCAAAATTTAGTTCTTGAGCAATGATCTTTGTAAGATGAATTAATATAGGTACTGCTCCAGGAAACAAAAGAAATTGCAGTTGTGAGAGCTTTTCCCCACCATGATCTTTTGCTACATCGTTTTGAAGGAGCGCCCGAGCTGTCTGATTTTTTTAGGAGACAACACTAGCAACAACAAGACTGTATCTGGCAACATTTCCCAGAATTTGTGTTTTTAATTCCTGCTTTGGTGAGGAATGCCCGGTATCTCTCGCAGGGAAACCGGGACAGTGGGCTGTGTGATGGCTGTATAGGTTTATGTTAGGCTGCGATGGCTGAACAATAAAATAGTGTAAATATAAACTATAAAAAAGTAAAATGACAGCTCGTAGGAAAATGAATATACATTGTGAGTGGCTTTGAAAAATTACTAATGCAGTTAGGGGGTTAAAGTGAAGAGTGTTGATTTTTCTGTAGCAATAACATATGCCAGGCACCTACAGGATATGGTAAATGAGGCACAGACTATGTCCTGTGACATCAAGGTCCAGAAACTCTTTATTTTGGTACACCGATATTAGATCCCACCCTAGCTAGAAATGCTGGGATTTCAACTCGTACCCCTGACATGCCATCCGTCAATTTATTAGCACGCTGGTGCAGTAAGCCACTGAACAGGCTATATCAATTCGTTTAGGGTTTTTTTTTTTTTTTTTTCTTCTTCCCTTTAAAATGTCTGTAATCCTCAGCTCTGCTCTCTCAACCGGTCAACATTAAAGATTTATGTTGCACTTTTTTTTTTTCATTGCCACACCTGAATATGGATTACTTAAATGGGCTGTAAATAATTCATATCTGGGAATAAGTTTCCATTACTGACCAATGTTGTAATTTAATATACTCTATTATGGGTTATACAATTTTAGATTGTTTTCTGTGTGCATTCAGCAGTCGGGCAGACAACAGTTTAAGTAAAAAGGGCAAGATGTTTGTTCAGCTTATTTTCATGTTCAGTGCTGTACTGGAGAAAGTAAAATGCTAGTTTTAACAGCATGCTTTGTAGCTGTTCATGAAAATAAAAAAAAAATCTTAACCTGAATCAGCATAAAGAAAACTGAATGAATAAAAGGAGGTGGTGGTGGGGGGGAGGCGTATTAATCTAGATTTATATTCACCAAGCAGATGTCAGGTTTTAATGTAAAATACAAACATATTTTTCAGTAACACAAAATGTATCCCCCTCTCAATATGTGTGGTTTGTTGTTTTGGTTTTTTTTTTCCCCTTCCCTTAACCAGTACTATTGCCTGTCACATGTGGTACTTGATAATTCTGTCAAAAGTACCTATAATAGAAGAGAACATATTTAGTAAGAACTTTTTGAATAAGGTTACGAGCTACAAATAGAAATGCTCCAAAATGTTAAAGAGCATCATATTTTTTAAAACTGTCCATGTTCAAGTGTTTACACTTAAAAGAGATTTAAACAATTTAAGATTAAGTTGACTATAGTAAAAAAAATTAATAATAGATTAATACATGAAAATCTATGAAGTCACATAAGATAATGATTTAAAAAGGAATAATTTAAAAAGATGAATTAAAAAGTAGAATCAGAAAAGAAGGCCAACATAAACTAGGGAAAAACATGCTGTGAATAAAGTCTGTTAGATCTTGAAATAGGAGAACTGCTAAATAATGCATAGTTTTATTTTTCTATAATTTGCATAAACCTTAAGAGAGTATTTATTTGTGTAAAACTTGATGTATCGAGTAAGGAGAATAAAAAAAAAAAATGGCATTCATTTTGTTTTCATTTTGGTATTTAGGAAAAATATTCTGTTACATATGGACTACTTAGACCTAATCATCTGACTGAATGTGATGTGTTTCTTGAGCCAGGTTGGAAAGGGCTGGCTTGAGAACAGTGCCCTGGTCTTGCTGCAGGCTATGCAGGTTGGCCCAAACTCTGCTGGGGAGCAGATGGTGAGCCAATGCTTGTAGTCACACTTACCTTCCTTGCTAAATCCATAATCCCTCACTGGACACGCAGCCAAGGCAGGCTTTGGAGGCAGAAAGGAGGTTACAATCTGGACTTGGGTATTGACTGCCAGAACTGAGAAAACAGCTCAGAAATTTCAAATGCTTAACAAGTTATCTGTCTTGTCCCTAAGCCAGTGCAGCATTTTTAAAAGTAATTAAGACATGATTGAAAATGTGTGTGCCATCTAAACACAAAAATCTTCAAAAATAATCAAAACCAATAATTAAAAGCCACATTTAATATACTAGTTAGTAAAAAGAGACTTATTTTAACTGAACTTGCTTTTCTTTTTTATTGCACGACGCTGCTGAATTTTTTTAAAGGATGCTTATATTCAGGGCTGGGAGAGAAAAAATATTTTTTCTGAGCAAGCCACTGAATGAAACCTGATTTTTTAAAAAATATACATCTCGATGGAATTTTAGGTAACAGTGTGACGGTGATTAATTTAATTAATTATTTAATTAACCTAAGACTGAGTGACTATTAGCCATATTATCACATATTAAAAGGTATCTAATATGTAGTGATAAGCACGATGTTCGTGCAGGGAAAAAAATAACAGTTGCTTGTAATAATCACAGCATGACTTGCCTTTCTAAATATTTAATCTATTCTAAATCAAGACAGTGATCCTCAAAAATCTATAATTTCAAAAAATATTTAGTAAACAGCCAAATTGTGGTCAACTGCAGTAAAGGGTATGCCATCTGTTTAATGTAAATATCTGGTAAAAGGGAATGTCATATACAAAAGATTGCAGAAATATAGGGAAGATGCACAAACCTTACTCTGTGTGTGTGTGTGTGTGTGTACTTGTGTGTGTTTGTGCATGTGGTGTGTAACTTTTATTTATGCTGGAAGCCTAGATGTGGACTCGGCCCTACAAGGTGAACCTTTGCACCAAGATGCAACGAAGTATTTAAGCATGGACTTAATTTAAAGCACATGCATCATTGTATTAAATTTTGAGAGATTAAGCTCTCGCTAAGCATTTTATTAATAAAATAAAATATATCTCATAAATCATTTATGGGTTCTATGAAACTTATCTATCATACCATTTAAAGATGTAAAGTAATTTTAAAAAGGAATAGTTAATTACATAATCCATTTTAGTCGGAACACAGTTAAAGTTATATTCTGATCAAGCATAAAGACATGCTTAATTTATGTAAACACCATACCCTTAACTCTGACCATTGGCCCTTTGGGATTTTCAATATATTTGTTTCTTTGTCCAAAAACCTGTATTATTCTAAAGGATGTTGCTATTTGGAAACACCAGTTAATGGATTAACCAAGTGCCAGTTAAAATCACTTACATTTGAAAACATTATTTATTTGGAAAGAATAATAGAGAAATATATAGCATTGCTCATTTGCAGTATATTAGAAGTGTACATGTCCATTCCCTTCTGTCAGAGACCAATCACTATATGCCAGTAATGGGTGCATACATAATGTTAACTTAATTGAAATTCCTTCTGAAAGATTTGTGCATACGAAATTGCAGATACAGAATAAGGCTTATTTTTAGGTTAGAATTAAGACTACTCTGGTGAATAAGACAACATGTATATATTTTATATCCAGTAAGAGTAAAGGGCCGGATTCTCAGCCGTTGTAAATTGGTATAATATATGTTTTCTGTGAGATTTATGAATGTCCTTAATATTAATTTCCTTGCCTTTAAGCACTTAGGTTTGTTAGTGATGCGATAAACAATGGCATTATTTTCACTTAGCTCCTTAACTGATTTATGAAATGAAGTACTTTGGGCTCCGGAATTTTGCAAGTTGTCCTTTTTCCAGGGCCAGAGCCGGCAGATCCCTGCGCTGGAGAGGGGCCGCAGAGCTGGGGGGCCACAACCAAGCCTTGTGTGTGTCTGTCCCTCTTAAGATTTTTTTTTTTTTTTTTAAATGCACGAGAAAAGAATGAAATTAGGTTATTAAACGTGAAGAACAAAAAGAGATTCCTCTTTTTTCCTTGCCTTTTTGGCGTGAATAATTAAATTTAAATTAATAGGATTATTTGCAAGAGTAAGAGGGGTGTGATTTGGACTTCAGGTTCACTCAGGTTGTTGGTGATAAATTTGCTTGTCTGTTGTTGGGACTTTTCCGATATCTATCATGGCTAATTTTGCTAGTACCTGATTTGATTTCAAAGACAGTGGATTAGTTCATTTAAATGGCTTCCCATCATTAATTTATCTCTGCCCTTGTGCATTCAGGTAGTTCCTCTTCAGGGAACCTCTCATAAACACGGGGCCAAAATTTGGCCCTGTGTTTTGATGTGATTGATGCTTTCAAAGCAGACTTTTAGGTATATTGTAATAAAGATTTTCTTTTTACACACGGCAGCGTTCAGAGCCCTGTCTGTCCAGAGCACTGTCAAACTATAGGCAATCACCTATTCTACAGTGATTTAATTTCCTTCAGTGTGTCTTTTTCATCCCCTGGGAAATGTGCAGTACGTCTATTTCTGCTGCGTTGCCCCCAGCTTGCTTTGTGAACAGTGAGGCAAAGAATTCTCTCTTTTTTTTTTTTTTTTTATCAGCGTCTACCTCTGCTGTCAATAAATTACCCATGCCATCTCTTAGAGGACCTTCTGTCTTCCTCGCTGACCTCTTGGACTATATGTTCTTGAAAAATGTCTTTTTATTTATCTTTATCATCTTGTGCAATCTTCCTTTCATTCTCCACCTTTGCTTTTCTTATCATTTTTTTACACTCTCAACTTCATCCTGTAATCTTTCCATTCCCCTCTGTATCTGATATTACATAGCTCGCACACCTCCCTTGATCATTCTGCACGTCCTTGTTCAGACTAATTGGCCTTTTTATCTGCTGTTATATTTGCTGCTGGATGGACAGCACACACGCTCTTGTTGAGATGTTGATTTATGTTTGGAAGAGCTTGAATTTGCCATCCGCTTCCTTTTCTTTAATTTTCTTTGGCTCAGTCTTTTTTTCTTTTAATATTTTCAATGGCAGAAGTGAATTTATTTTATGTCACTGATTTTGCTAATTCTGGACAAATGGGGGTGCTCTACCTAGTGTTTTCAGATTTCATATATTTCTTAATATGCCCTGTTTTATTACTCAGGAATGAAATTCAAAGGCTAATTCCTTCTTCACTTATAATATGGCAAAAAGAAAATTGTGCCAGTTGTTCTCTTTGACAAGGAAAACCATAGGGACCGTATTTCTTTTTTGAAACCCCATTTTAGCAGATATTCCCTGCCGCTTGGCAATGGACGGTGCTGGGGATGTCGGGTACGCCTCTGTACCGAGGCTGTTGCTGGTCCTGCTAGACCTCTCCTCCGCAGCATGGCCCTGCCACGGGAGAATTTCTGCACCGCAGGGCCCTGGGGTTCCTTCCGAGATTGCAGGGATTTGGGGAAAATAGAGCACGACTAAATTAGGAAAAGTAAGTTTTGAGGTGAAATGGCCTGACAGAAATGGTTCAGGTTGCTTATGTTACGTTAATACGGCAATATCTGTGCTAGAGGGATTTTTGACAAACCAAATTGTTAAAAGTTGCCTGTGCTCCCATAACTGGCCCTTTGGAGCCCCCAGATTCCTGTTGTGTTGCTGTGATGCTCTGCAGGTTCCCATCCCTGCTGTATCCTGCACAAGGTTTCCGTAAAGAAGCGGCAGCAGGGCATTCCTCTGGCAGCTACCTGAGCTTGTGTTTGGCCACCGCTCCTACATCTCTCCTTTCTTTTTTTCTTGGTTTACAGGAAAAATGCTGTGATTATTTCAAGAGTTTCCAGGGGGAAAAAAAAAAAAAACACAAAAAAACCCAAACAACAAAAACCAAACAGGGCAGTTTATTTGTTGTCTTCTCCACCTTTTGGGGAACATGGGCTTGTGCCTTTTACTTCCCTGTTACTCTCTTTTGTTCAGGAAACCAGGAATTACTATGAAAGTTTTCAATACCTTTGGCAATATTTTTACTTTACCTTCAAAACAGAACTAGGTTGTCCATTTCTTTCTAATTCTGACCTTTCTTGTAGTCACCAGTAGTCATTAAAAGGTTTCTGATCTCACAATGCTCCTAGTAATCAAGGATTAGGAGAAAGTATCTACCTGAATCCTGAATGCTTTCATCACTTCTCTCCATGGATAAAAATAATTTCTCTGTGATACTTTCAGAATCCCTTGTTGCATAAATTAAAAAAGTTGAAAGGTTAAAATTGACTTGGTGCCAAGTTATTGCATTAGACAGCAGATTCCATTTACTTATTTATCTGTTATTTTTATGTTTTTAAACATTTTGGCATGATTTCCATATTGTGATTCTTGCATGCTGCACATTCAGACTGTCAGCCTTTGATTTTCCCCCCAAGGAGATGTAAGAAGAGGTCTCACTTCAGACTTGGAAGTTTTTATCTTATTGTTTTTTTGTAAAAGGCTAGGGGAAAGTTTAGGAAGGATTTTTATGTTTGATTGACAAAGTGAATTCCTAAAAGTGATATATCGGCACAGAACTCAATAAGCCAGGACACATGCTACTAACAGAGAAGAAATGGTTTTATATATTATTCACCAATCTCCAGGGTTTCTATGCCAGTCAGAGTTGGCTCACTTCCCATATATATTATTAAATGTTTTACAGTTCAGCATGCATACAAAAGGAGTAAATGATGTGATACATACAGTTTAACCTACATATGGAATAACTTAAAATTAAACCATTCGAAGGTTTATCACAGAGTATGGATTGCACAAACCAATAAGGTATCTATAGATAGGGAAATAGTATGGGTTATTATGAATCTCTTCTCAATATTCAACTGACTTTCCCTAGGTGCCTCCATTCCTAACCTCTTTATTTTATTTTTTAGGCAAAATTACCCACATAACCAAGCTAGGCAGATGATACTGTAGGCGTTTGTTAGTAAAACGATTTGCGTGGTTCAACCACAGTCAAGCAGAGGCCAGGGAAGAGCTACAGGTGAATAACCCCCCCCAAGCAGTAAATATGTGCTTTGGTGAGTGTGTGGTTCCTTTTGGAAAATCAGAATAAAATAACATAAAACTGAAGGTAGTGACAATGTGCAGGTGTCCCTGTTATTTCATTGATTTTCCTGCTGAAATGGCAGATGCGTTACTGCTGATAGGTTGGAGCACTCCAACAGGTTATCCTGGATAATCCCACCCTCCACGCAAAAAACACATCTGTTTTGTTACCGTGACACCCCTTGCAGTTTACACCATCCAGTGGGATTCAAGGGCATCTCTAAATTAGTGTGTCCTCCAGCGAGTAACCTGCTCAGTGTCTGGCATCTGTGGATTCAGGGACAACAAACTCAATGTGATTTTTTTGTGTATGTTAGGTCAGGATTACTTAGATTCAGTATCGTCCCAATTTAAGTAATGCTTGCAACAATATGCTTGCAGTTTTGGAAAAGAAAACACCATTTTTTCATCATTTAAACTAAGGAAAATATAGGGAAAATAGCTCTGTATAATATGAATTATACATTTTAAATGTTCTTTATTGTGGACAGCTTTCTGCGTTACAGTGTGATGGGAAAAAAAAATCTGAGATTTTAAGTTAGAAACGTATTATTTACTGATTTTGTCACTAAAAACTAATTTTTGCTTGACCACTGAGAGGTAGCATTCTTTAAAAGTTTTAAGTCAAAACCAGGGTTATGTATAGAAGGGGACACTGAGGAAAAAGTGATTAATCAATTAATTGATGTGAGTAATAGCTATGATCGCATACTATTACTTTAGATTCTGATTATCACAGTGTGATACAAAATGACATACTTCAGTTAAATCAGTGAGGTCAGACAAAAGCTAAAAGAAGCAAACACATGTATATTAGCACGTCTACTTTGACTATTTTTACAAGGTTTTCTTCTTCACTGAAACGAAGAATTTAAAATATTTTTAACTTTCTTACATGACTTCTAAGTGCAACCAATGGTATTATTAAATTACAAAACATATGATTAGATGTTAGGAAGAAATTCTTTACTGTTAGAGTGGTGAGGCACTGGAACAGGTTGCCCAAAGAGGTTGTGGAGGCCCCATCCCTGGAAGTGTTTAAGACCAGGTTGGATGAGGCTTTGGGCAACATGATCTAGTGGAGGGTGTCCCTGCCCATGGCAGGGGGGTTGGAACTAGATGATCTTTAAGGTCCCTTCCCACCCAAACCATTCTGTGATTCTATGATTCTATATACATTTAAAATAATTTCTATATGTATGAACATATGTCCATTGTTGGTTGGGTAGCTGTACATTGTGAAGATGGAGGTTCATATTCATCATGTACCTATTCCTTGCAGGAGCTGCCCTGATGCTTTTGTTTTAAGAGTGTAGAGACAAATTCCATCCTGCGTTTTGGTCACTTTGATTGACCGTGATCCCAGTCCAGCAGCTATTCACAGATTCAGTAGAAGACATGTTAGGAGTCCTGTTAATTCAATTGGTATTGCCATTGGCTAAAATTATGTTTATGATTAATTCTTTGTTAGATCCTTTAGGATCTATAGTCCGTAATTGATTCAAAAAACTTGCTTTTTTATCATCTTTTTTTTTAGCAATCAAAATAAATATTGCGTTTATAGTAAGGTTAGATCTTGGCTTTAATCAGAGTCCCAAGGGGAAGAATATACATGAAGAACTAGGCTCTTTCATACCCAGATAAGATCCTTTCCATTCCTTTCTCAATTACAATATCAGCCTTATAAGATAGGCCCTTAAAATGTCCTCTTTTTAATTTCCTTCTTTGAGTCTTTTAATTAAATTAGACAATCCTGTTTCATTAGGCTAGAAAGAAGTTGTGAATACTTGGAGCTTTGCAGTAACAAGGAGGTAAACATGCAAAGTCTTGCTATTAGCATTGAACAAACTCTGCATCTGTGTGAAATTTGTCCATGAATAAGGTTATTAGGAAACAATACTAGTATAAATATAATTGAAGGTACTATTATTGTCATTTAAACAATTTATTTCCAAGTTAAGTTTATTCTGGAATGTTTTCTGCTAATACTGAATTACAGCAACATGTCTTTTTAATTTACTTGATCCATCTTCTTGATATCTACTCCTTTAGCAGCTTCGTGGAAATGTCTTTCCCTTGAGTCAAGATTTTCATGTAGGTTATTGATTTTGATTTGTATATTTGTATATACATTTAAAGTACTTTTCTCTAGATCTCAGAGATTTGGAATGAAATCCTGTAGCTTATCCAAACAAGAATTTCATATGCAGAAATGAAACATGAGATTCCATTTAAGTTCCTATAACTTTTAGCTTCTTGGCTAAAAACATACATCCTGCTTGATAAGGGTATAACTGGAATGTGACAATGACGCAAGCCTTATTAGAAATCTGATGCAAGGCAAATGTCTGAACCAATTAATAAAGGTCAGTCTTAAACAGAGCTTTCCAAGGACCGGTTCTTCTCTGCAACCACTTTTGCTTGCTAAACCAGCAATAGATGAGTATCCAGTCACATCTTCATCTCGTTCAAGAAATGAATGCTGAATCCACTTGCAGTCAAGTGGATTAATATAATCACTGGCATCATCAGACTACTTAATTCACCAACATCAACTTGTTGTTACTGAAGCTGAGTGGCAGTTCTAATTTCTACTCCTAGATGTTCTGGGAAAAACCTTAAAAAAGGTGAAAATACTGTGTTTTTATTGCATGTTCTTAATTGTATATCCCAATTGCTGAAGCGACATGGTGCTGAAACCTACAGGAGTTATGTAGTACCTTATGAATAGAAATAAGGGATAGTTTAGATGTAGCAAGTTGGCGCAAAACCAGTATGTATCCAGGGGCCAAAATCATTAGTTTTGAATAATGCTGAAAGGCAGAAAGCTGTGACCAGTGCTGCTTCATGGTTCCTCCTGCCAAGCGTGCAGTAGCTGTGGTCTGGCTATGTCACAGGTCTTGCTTTGGTGTATGGCAAAATACCGTTTCTGTCCCGTTCATATCATGACAAAAGGTGTATTTTATGCTTGACCTTTGCACAGGTGACCTAGGTTAAGTCAGACAATAACAGACTCAGATCAAGAAAAGTTTGAGCAGCAGCTTCATTGACTGTGCTCTTGTTTGAGGGTTTCTCAAAAACATCTTGGTAAAACACACAGACTTCATGATGCTTGTAGGTGAGCAGCTCTAACCATCGTCCTCCAGACTAGGGGGGAAAACTCCTAAAAGCAGAGCGGAAGCAACCGATTTTTACTGTGACATTACTGTGATTATATAGCCTTCCTTTTGTCCTACTCTGCTACGGAGAAAGAAAATGAATATTGCAAGCATTAATGTCCGTATTTATGTATAGCTTGAAAGTATGGTACACGTAAAGACTTTGTGTTATACAGGCTGCTGAAGTGGGAAGAAACTTTGCATAACTTGATGAATTCCTTACATAACTAATCAATTTACTCAGATTTTATAAAGAACAAACTATAAAGGCACTATAAATAAGCATTCACAAATAAAATGTTGTATTGATTTTAATCAAGGGAATTTTCTTCTATAATTTAAAAATGCAGTTTGGTATCTGTTCAGTGAATATTGTGTTTTGCCAAAAAATTTTTTGTGATTATTATAGTCAGTTATCTCATTAATGATTCCTAGCTAATGCTCCTTGCATCCTTCAGGCAACCTGAAATGGAGTTTAAAAATAATAAAGGAAAAAAAAAATGGGTGTCTGCATCAGTATTCCCAGAAAAGCTTTTCTCTTGTAACATGAAACAAAGGGGTGTAAGCTCTTAAATATGTTAAAAAGTTTCAAGGTCCTTTCATTCCTAGTTACGAAAAAGAAAAGAACAGAGTGGCATGCCAAGGGGAAAGGAGGAGTGAAGACCAGTAACACAAAAGACAGATTTTGTTTGCAGACTTGAGCTGAGAAAATGATTATGAAACCCTAACTCACAATGCATAAAGAAACCAGCATGACCTAGAAATAAGCATCACAGAGATATGACACTTAGGTGTTGCTTAAACTGTAAGACACAATACTGCTGGGAGATCCATATGTAGCATGCGTAGAGGAGCACAGGATAGACCCAGGAGCCTTTCTCTGCTTTGAGCATAGCTTGATCATATGGCAGAAGGACTATTGGTACTAAAATAAATGACATTTATGTTTGAAGAATTAACTTTTTTTTAAAATGTAGCTTTTCACTCAGCGTTATGGACTATATTGTAGCAAAAGCAAATTACTTAAGTCCCTCTTTGATCTCTTTTTCATTTCATGTGAAGGTATTTGTAATCAAATTCCTGTAATCAAGGAAATAACGGTATCACTCACTGCATTCCCTTCTGAGGATCACATGGACAAAAGGACCTTAGGAGAAGATCAGGAGAACACACAGAGAGAGGTGTATCTGCAATGCTCTGCATAGTGGGGACAACACCCTTACGCTTTATTTACCTGACACTATGGGAAGGGAGTTTGTTCTTGTTCCTCAACCCCTCTGAACAGTGCTGGCTACCTAACTTTCACGTTACTTTCAACAGAATGAGAGCAAATACGCTAGTAAGATAGGCAGCTGTCTTCTCCTGCTCTGAGTGGACCCAGAACCTAGAGAGGTATTGTGGAAACAATAATATGCCCTCTCGCTATAGCAGTAGTTTAAAGTCTGAATGCATTTTCTCCAGCCTTCCTCCCCCCTGTATTTCTTTGTCTTTATTTCATTGGCCACTTACTGGTTTCTATTAATTTGCCCTAATCCTGACTTTTCCACGTGTAGTTAGTTTCTCATCTGGCTCCCATTCTTATGCCACTCAGTGGTTACTTGTGTGGCAAACGAGCACAAAACTTGGCAGTTGTTGCTGGGGTTAATGTGGAAAAATAAATCTCAAGTAATGCCAGTGTGGATTTACTTCTCATTCTTAATGGCACCAGCAGATGTTTGAGGAATCCTAGACTTCCTGAGCGCCTCCATCGCGCAGCTGGCACTGCTTGGCTAGGTCCTGGCGGTGGGGGACATATGTGTTGTATACTTACACTTTGATTTACGGACACTTCTGACTCTGGACGGGGATTGTTCTCACCCTTCTCACACGCAGTCCTCACCCCGTCCCACCATATCGGGTTTATTGCTTTTGCCGTTCCTTCTTCTGCCTCTCATGCCAGCACCTTGAGAGGGTTTCAATTTCAGCGCAACTCTCAACGTCTCTCTCTGCTGAGAATGTTTCCCCAAACATCAGGCGTCTTGAGCACACAGGAATGAGTGTATTTAGCATTTTCGATGTGTATGTCGAAGATCCAGAGATGCAACTTCCAACCTTCTTCATCTCATAGTAATATAGATAATATTGCGTGGATTATTTGCCATCTCATCTGTAGTGGTGAGAATCATCTCTCTTGACACTGGCAACCCAAACGACATCCTCAGTCGTGATAGATATTGCTGAAAATTGCAAATATTATGTGATGAACTAACACTCGGCTGCCCATCACGAATGCCACACGGTTTCTGCTGGGACATAGAGATTAGTTTGTGAATCTTTGAGATATTTTGATTTTCATGACAAGTCCTTTGTCTCATGATACTTGGGATAGAAAACATCTTAGTACTTTACTTTTTCTTCACAGGGAAATCACTCACTAATATCTGCTTTAGATGCTGACTGCCTTAGACACTGGCAGGTTCGGGGGGGTTTTTTTAGGAGTAGCCCTTAGTGGCACTAAATTTAACAACTAACAGCAGCATGTGCCTCACACTTGATACTTCAGGCTATGGTGACAGCTTTTAGCAATTTGGAAAATCCCACAGGACCCAGAGTGGCACTGGCTGCTGTCTTTGTTTGCATGTACTTTTCTGCTTTGTCAATTTGTTCTGTGGTTGCAAAAGTAAATCAAGAGATTCAGATTTAACCAAAATAAAGTAGTCATGCCTCCCTCCCATTCTTTAAAATAACCTCCACAACAATAAGCCCATTAACTGATAATAATCTTTAAAAAAAAAAAAGAAAAAGTGTTTGAAATTCTAAAATGAGAAGGAAAGAAAGGAAAATATAGATATCCAGCACTGCTTGGAAGAAATGACTATAGTAACACAGTCACTCAGGGTTATTTTTCCTCTTCTTTTAACTTACAGTGCTCAAGGCACCCTCCAAGGGCCTTGAGAGGGTGGTGTGATGCTCTTCTCACACACGCTCTTCAACAGACCTTATACTACAATCAATCACTGAAAAATATTTTTTTGCGATTCAGTCTAATGCTTGGAGGGAGCTGCAGAGATAGAAAAGGCTATTGGCACTTGCAAAATATTAAATTGAGTACTCATGTGGGAAAGCCCAAAAAATAATGGATAGGCATGGATAGTTTTTTTCACATTTCTCTACACATACAAAAGCAGAGAAAATGCAATGTGAGATAGGTGCAAGAAACTTTTTCTTTTCCCTATATTTTTCTGTTAAGGTATCTACAGTCACCAGGATTTGTAAATAGTTAAGGGTAAAAGCAGTCAAAGGTTAAAGACCAAACTGTGTGCATCTTGAACCCTCCTGTAAGCTGACCAAGGAGTAATTGTCCAGGGCGAGGTGTGCACTGGAAGTCTATGAAAGAAACTTGGGAGAATTTTTCTGAAGCTTTGATTGGAGTGAAGAGATTTTTTACTACATAAAGATGGATCAATGACCAAACGGCACTGCAAAACCCTTCCAATTGCATATTATCTTAATTATCTACATACAGAATTTATTATCCTATGACTGCAAAGTTAAATCTGAAGTTAAATATTTAAAAACAATAAATTGCTTATGTGGAGATTTGAGAAACCGTATTGACTTGCCTCTTCAGTGCTTTTGCAGTTTTTCCTGTGTGCTTGTATACAATTATCCAGAATATGGCATTGCCTGTTGTTTCTTCCTGCAGGCCGTCACGCATCCATTAAGGGATGCTGAGAAAACCATTCCTTTTCTCTCTCACGTACAGAGGCTGTAGTTGGGAGATGTCTTTTTAAACTGTGCACGGGCTATTTGAGTCCTTGAACGCTCTCTTTTCTCTTTCTCTTCTTACTACTCCTTTTGGCCTTTAAATATAGTGATAATACAGGTCTCGGGAGGTTGCAACTTGAAATAAGTTGTCTCAGATAGTGCCAGCTAGGGAGATGAGGAAAGCAGTAGTATAATACACTGAAGCTGGTGGGGGAAGTCAAACACAAAGTGTTGGTTCATCTCCAGGAAGTGGGAGACTGTGCAAGGAGGATATCGAGGACTAGAACACCCTGGGCTGGATGCCTTGGGTGACAGCTTCCAAGCAGAGGGAGCTGCCAAATGTAGGAGGTGAGGATGTTATGTGCATAATATCTCCTCTTCCTTAGCAGCTATGCACTTTCCTGCCCTAAAGCTGGAAGAATTGGTTTTCCTTTCTGCTACAAGCAGACCTTTTCAAGTAGATAAATCGACTAGAACTAAAAAAAAAAAAAAAAAAAAAAAAAAAAAAGCAACCAACAAACACATGCAAATGGACTAAGTTAGAATTGCATATCCCATCTGCTTCGTTCATTTTTAGAATAAGGTTTTCATACCTTTTACTTCTCTTTTTTTTCATTAGATGAAATAGCACTGCATTGTTGGCCTCCTCAGTACCAGAGACAAACTAAATAACTATCCTGAGCATATGGAAAGTAAAATTTAAGGAAACAAACCTAGTTCTGCCAGAAATATCTTTTGTCTGTCTAAGAAACAGAAGAACTCCTAACCTGCTTCTTCAGTATAGGAAATGGTTTAAGATTTATTGGCCATTATACTGTAAACCTGTATCACTACAGGTCTAGAAACTCTGTGACCAGGAATGGACATGGTAGCACTCTCTGATCTAATATGGCTCAGTACCCTGCCGCAGCAATGGAAGACCCTAAGGGAACAATTAGTAATTATTTAACCGGAGGAGGAACACGTTTATTGAAAACGACCTGGAAGTCTCAGTTGATGTAGGTTAAATAGGAGCTCATGGTGTGCTCGTGGTGAGGAATCAACACACCACATAATAAGCTAGATTGGGAGGAGGGTGGGAGGTTGTCATCCCCCACTGCACACTCGCTGGATGGTGAGGCCACTCAAGGTCTGTTCTGCTCGGGTTGGTCCCCCAGGTCAAGTGGGGCATGGAGAAATGGGAGAAAGTTCAGAAGAGACAACCAGGTGCCTACGGCACAAGAGGTGGAGGGCAAAGGGCTTGAACAGTCTGATGAAGACAAGACTAAGGGCCTTTATAAAGAAGACAGACCAATGCCCTTTTCAGATTGGACAGTAGCCACAAATTACTTTATGGGAGGCTCAGATTGGACATTAGGAAAAATATTTTAGTGAGAGTATAGTACAATACCAGACCAGGGGCCTCCAGTGGTTGGAGAGTCTCCACTCTTTGAGATTTTCATGAGTTGACTAGACAAAACCACAGGTGGCTTGATCTAGCATTGGCAATACTTCCACTTTAATTGGGAGATTGGACAAGACCACTTCACCACTTCCAGTGTTCCCTTCTGAATAACATTTCTGTGGTTTTCTGTTAATTTCTGGAAGGTTCGAGATAAGGTTTTTTTCTGACAGAGAAAATATGTGTCTGGTTAATGCACTTTATAGTTGCCAGGTATCTTACACACTTTTACGATGACATTTGATTGGGAGTTTCTTCACTTTTTGTCCTAAAATATTGTGGGGGAGGGGGAGAAAAGAGATAAATTATTAATTTATACATATAAATGATTGTTTGAACCGTTGGGATTCAATTTTGTTAACACTCTGTAAATAAAAAAAAATTACCATTTTTCAGATTGTGTTGGCCGCTGCCAGATGTAGCTGGTTTCGTTTCTGCAAACCATCAATCATCTTTTGCTACTAATTAATACATAAAAAGTGTGTTAAATTATTATTTTGGACAAAATAAAGTTTTACTTGAAATTCTTTAAGAAATATAGTTGTCACCTCTTGATTTTTTTATTTTTCCCTTTTATTTAGAACATCCTTAAGTGCATCCTTATTGAGTAAAATCTGCTGAACGGATTAAGAAAAGTAACAAAAGATATTGATGGCAGGAGTGGTTGTACTCTGTGGTCCAGAAAAGGCTGGTGTATGGAGTCAAAGCATCCTTTAGCTGAATAAAATGTGCAGGTGGGGCAATATGCACCACTTAATACAAGGGGTATGAATTCTTTATATGATCTAGGTATATACTGGAAAGAGCAAGAGCAGATTACAGATTGGGATTTAAATTACGAATTTAAGTGTCAAACAGTTTAGTGAATTTTCTTATATAAAGGCAATCAAGTCTCTTAATGAACTTATCAGTAATCAAAATATGTCTTTGGAGTTTTGAACAAGGTTATATATACTTTCTACAACATATTTTTCAAGCAAGGGCTTGGAATGTCTGATTACTACAAATTATCCATATGTATGTAGGATTTGTGTCAGTGCTTCTTATGCCACTGGAGAATGGATTTCCACTGAGTTTTCCCCTGTGGAAATCATGAGTCTGAACTCCAGTATTATTTTTATTTTGAGATAAAATTAACTGTGTTCTTATATGATAACTTCAAAACTATAGTCTGCTCAAACATCAGTAGCAGACCTGAGAAACACCCTATTGTTCTTTTAATTATGACAGCCACAGCCAATTAATACAGCAGGCTTACTCAAGTAATCAAACAAACCAGTTTTGGCTTGGGGAGTATAAAGGTCCTTATGCAAATATTGATTTACATATCTATATCTATATCTTACATACACGCAGAGATTTTCACTGAGTATCTCTATTAATGATAACAAAATTTCTGTGAGAAAAAATTAATTGGTAGAATTTGGAGACCTTGTATCTATCTTGACAGTGTAACACGGTCGTAGTGCTTTGAACTGGGTAAGTGTACACTTTCTGTCTACTTGTTCATTGGGACCCTCTGATGTTGCTGTTAAACTAAAATCTTGTTCATAGGCTAGTTAATGCCTTAACATAAAAATAAGCGGTTTCCTTAAAACACATATGTTGTAGTTCACATTACTGGTGAGAAGAAATGTTGCTCTTCAGCTGCATTTCAGACTTCTAAAAAAGTCTGTGGAACCACTGAGGTCCGAGCACGTAGGTGGTGCAACATCAGTGCGTTGACAAGTGAGGCATCTTTAAAGCTAAGCAAGGTGGAATTAATTGCATTCAATTTTTTATTTTTTTTATTTTTAAAGAAAGATTGTAAATTAATACAGGTAAAATTTTCTGTAAAATTGTATTTTAATTCCAGCCTGAGAAAATTATATGAGACGATACTTTAAAAAAAAAATCAATATTAAACAGGTCTCCAGTTACTTTTCCCTGTGCAACTGGTAGGATGACATAGAGTGAAAAGGAAGCACAATCTTCAGAATTTTTTCATACACAAGAGCAACGTTTGAGCCTGATGTGGTTGAGCAAGCTCAAGGACTATTACACAAGATCTACCACAGGATCTGTGATTATCTGTTGTTTTCTGTTTTTTAGGTCAGGTACACCAAGACAATAGTGTTGGGAAATATCTTCTCTTCCTTAACTGTAGTAGACCCAGCTAGGTAACTGTCATGAGTATCAATGGAAATTATGGATTTAATTCACTGTGTGTCTAAAGGAAAGCAGATGTCTTCTGATAGCCCGTGTATTGTCATATGTCCAGTGTCTGAAAGGTAAATGAGATTTTGCTTGTTCGAACATCCATATAATGAAGAATCCAAGAAATTCAGTAGATTTAGCTGCTGGAAGGGGATTCATATTGGAAAACTACCAAGAGAAACCAAAGGGAGAGCAAATTTCATAAAGTGGCAATGCTGTGATAATTTTTCTACCTTTCCTTCTCTGATTTTAAGTCTATTTTGCTGGTGATTAAAAGTCTTCATCTTTTGATTACAGTGAAACAATAACCTGATTTCCATTGGAAAGATGTGAATACTGTGAAACTTTTACCACAGTCTTAATGGAGAGTCTGAGGTGATGAATCAACCTCTTGAGGCTAAAGCTGATTTCTCTAGATCAGAATTTAGACCTATTTATAGTGCATTGAAGGTGAAGTTTGTATTGCCTTTGTCTTTTCTATGCTTGCTTGGCGAATAAATGGAAGATACTGTGCTGAAAGGTTCGCTTTCTAGGATCTTTTAGAAAAAGACATTGTGGTTTTGTTAAACTTCAGTTAGAAGACTTGCCGTTTTCCTCTTACTTTTTCGAATATGGAAGCGTGGCACATACCTTTCCAAAAAGCAAGATGCCGTGTCCGTTTTCCTCCATCGCGTTTTTCTTCGCAAATCATCCTAACTGCGCCGTTCGAGCTTCTGCTTAATTGTTCTTTTTAGATAAGCACATTTTACTGTATCTGAGTGCATTACTAACAAGCCACAGGTCTGCACCAGATGGGCAGGTGAAAAAGTGATTATGAGGTGTGTGATGATGGTTCTGTATCCATAATACATTCATCCCAAGGTTCACTCGCGCATCTGTTATGTATGTTGTTTTTCTTTTTTACTAGTACCCTTAGAGATATTTAAGCAGGTGATTCTCTACAACTAAAAGACGATAAAAGAGAAAAAAGTGAACAAGGGGTCTTTAAGGTGGCACCGCAAAGAGAGTGAGACATGCATATCGCTGGTATATGCCCCTCAGTAGCTCATATAAGATTCAGATGAATATAACAGTGTAATCATTTGCATTAGCAGGTTTTGGATTGATACTTGCTTGCATATTAATGCTGATTACCGAGTCCTGAATTTATCAGGGTGTAGCTGAACTAGCTGGTGCCGTATCGAGGAAGGAGTGAGGTGGGAAGCACGACCTTGCTTTCTCTCTACGTTGCAAAAAGATTCGGAGGGCTGGCAAGCCCAGACCCGATCCAGGTGTTTGAATTCCCCAAATATTCATCTGTGCCTAAACTTTCAAATGTCGTGTGTCTGGAGAGGGCATTTTAATGCAATGCTTCACTCCTCAAAGCAGACATAGCTCAAGTTTTTAAACAGGGAAAAAAAAAATTATTTTTAAGGTGTTTTTAATTAAGTCGTTGCCGATAAGCGGCATCGTGTAAGGCTGCTTTTTTATTTCCCCGCGTCAGTTATTCATTTGTTTTTATAAAACAACTTTGCAGAAGCTTTAGTGGTGCCTTTGTTTAGTACCAATTACAAAAAGGATTTCATGCAATTGAGATGTTTTCATTTAAAAACATGGAGATTACACATGCAAATTCTTTGCTGAAAATGGGGAAAAGCAGTAAGGTATCCTTGGTTAACTTTTTAGTTATTTAAAAGTAGCTTGTTGGAGATTGAATATTTCTATGTTTCACTAGAGCTTTTAAATATAAAAGAGATATGAGACTATATCTGACACCATCAGGCATATTATATTAAAATTTATGAACAACTTCATCAAAAACCACTTTCCTTCTCCTGCATAGAGACAGATTTGTTCTGACATAAACGTTACATGGCTGGTTGCAGCCTCAGATTAATGCGAAGACCCTGGCGATTCCTTTTAGACGTTATTTTATGAAATAATACCTGTCAGCTGCTGCCTGATCCCAGAAAAGGGGGCAGGTTTTCCAGGTCATCCTGCCATCTGTCAGCTAAAGCTCATCTGTCCCTCCACATTACCACCTGATCTGTGCTAACAGGCCTCGCAGGGAGCCCCGCTTCATTGGCCCGGTGGGAGCCCGGCAAAGAGACTCTGCGAGGACATCACCTGTGATTCCCAGATTTAATTATCACTGGAGTGATGAAGATGTGCACGCAGATTGAAATGCTTTTGAATAAATGCATGGCTCCGGATAGGATTTTTTTTTTTTTCCCTTTCCTTTTTTTTCCCCTTTTTTCTTTCCTTTTTTCCCTTTCCTTTTTTCTTTCCTTTTTTCCTTCTCTTTTTTCCTTTCTTCTTCCTTTCCTTCCCCCCCTTTCCTTTTTATTTCCTTTCCTCTTTTTATTTCCTTTTGTTTTTCCCCTTCTCTCCCTTTTGCCCCCTGCTTTCTTTTTCTCTTTTTTTTCCCTCCTTTTTTTCTCCCCTCCCTCCTCCCAGTTTGCTTTACCACTTCCAACAAAAGCCTTGTTTGGGTTTTCCGAAAGGCATTGTGCAGAACTCGCGTGTGTCCGCGCGCACATGCATATATGTAAAACCTGAATTACGGTGTTTAATAATCAAATTAAATGTAAATGTTGCTGGAATTGTCGCACATGCAATCTCAAAAAAAAAAAAATTACCTCTGTTTTGTGCACGGCCTTTAACCGCAAACACGATTATTTTCTGAAAAGGCTCCTTATTATCAAATTCTAAAGCCGTATTGATTGTTGCTAGATGGGAAAATCAGGTTGCATTGTAATTCTGGCTTGTTACCTCTCGTCCGAGGCGCAGCCTGTGTCGGCAGGTACCTGGGGTCCCCCGCCGAGAGGTAATGGTGGGGTTCGCGGTGAGGCTGGACGGCTGCGGAGGGGCAGGAGGGAAGGAGGGCACGGAAACCCTCCGGAAACGCCGGCAACCGCAGGCACCTCGCTTCCCTCCTCAATCAATAACGCGGCACAAAAGTTATTACAGGTCTGGGCCTTTTTGACTTCAAAGCTGCTTAGGCAGTATGTGGCATTAATTCCCTCCTGTACAAAAATGTAGTTGATAATCACCAGGCTGAGGGGAGGATTTAGGACTAGAACAGCAGATTTCCTCACAGATTACAGCCTAAAACCTAGTTTCTTGGGATAAATCGGGATAATTAACTGTAGTGAAATATGTTACCCTTGTTGATTCGTACCCACGTGATACTGGTGTTAGGTACGACTGCGGAGAAACGTTTATGCCATTTTGCCATCCCACAGCTTCCTGCAGTGGAGGCGTGACCCTTAATGTATACATTCTTTTAACGCTGGTGACGGGGACTTGTCGGGAGATCGTTTAGGCAGCAGTGGCTGTTAACGGAGACCCTGGAAGAGTCGGTGCAAAGATCTGCCGTCAGAGCTCAGGCCCGCGAGGCACCACGTGCTTTATTTATATCTTACCCCGCCGCTGACCGTGGTTGGGTCAACTCATTTAATTCCGAGCTAACCCCTCTGCCGCCACGTGCTGACGGGGACCGCACGGAGCATCGCTGCTCCGCGGAGGAACTGCTTACGCCTCTGGCATCCGTGGTCCCTCGAATTAAGGAATTATATCAGCCTGATAGTGTTCATGATAGGAATTTGTTTGAATGGCATCAAAGGAGTGAGGTATTGAGGGGTGAGACGTGTGGGTTCCCAAGGGGTGGTGACACCCCCAGGCTTTCCCTGGTGACTTGGCCATGCCACCACATGGCATCTTCCCACAGCCTTACCCTCTGCCTCCGTTTCCCCCGTGTAGGTCGGTAAGAGTTATATTCACGCTTGTATAGATGTGCAAAAGATTAGATAGATTTTTAACACGGCCTTGAATAAGGGGAAAAATAAAAAAAAATTGCTTTCAGCCTGAAATTCAGAGTTGCAGTCCAAAAGAGACAGAGTTTCTTTCCCTCTCCTCAAAATGTGCTTTGTAACCACAACTTTTCATTACTGTAGTTTGGGAGGTTGCCTGCTATTCTCTGAAGGATGGTGTAGACATTTATGAGGCTGCCATTTTTGTTCTAATCCTAAAGTAAAGTTCACATACCACTGCAGCAAATGCACTGCCCAGATCTCCAGATGTCCTTGTGTCAAGCAGACAGCAGACACAACATCCAATTAATGTATTTTTTTAATAATGGTTATTTTGTATTTTAATGATCTCTATTGAAAAAGAAGTAGTTTATTTACAAACTTTTCATTTTAAAACTAATTACTTTAAAAACCAACTGGAAAATGGTTTATTGCATGCAACTAAATAAGTACAGAAAAAAAGTAGGAGTAGAAAAAAAAATACAATATGCTTTTATTCTGGAAGTTTCAAAGAAAACCTTTTATCAGTGGCCAGTATAAGTACAGAGGAACTAGTTTTAGGCTTGCATATTGTTGTGGTTCAACCCCAGTTGGTAACTGAGCACCACGGAGCCGCTCACTCCACCCTCCCCCTGCAAGGGGTTGGAGAGGAGAATGGACAAAAAACCCTCATGGGTTGAGATAAAGACAATTTAATAGGATAACAAAGGATGAAGATGGTGATGTTGGTTATTATTATTTATTATATATAAAACAAGTGATGCACAAATGCAATTGCTCACCACGTGTGGAAGGGAAATAACCAAAACCAACCCAATGCCCAGTCTGTTTCCAAGCAGCCATCCCACCTCCCAGCTAGCTTCCCCAGGTCTCTCCAGAGCCTGACATTCTGTGGTCAGGAATGTCCCTCTGGCCAGCCTGGGTCAGCTGTCCTGGCTGTGCTCTCCCAGCTTCTTGTGCACCTGGCAGGGCGTGGGAAGCTGAAAAGTCCTTAACTCGGTGAAGGCACTACAGCTACCTAGCGACAACTAGACCATCAGTGTGTTATCAGCATTATTCTCATCCTAAATCCAAAACACAGCACTACACCAGCTACTAGAAAGAAAATTATCTCAGCTGAAACAAGGACACTTATGAATACAGCCTAATATAAAACCAGTATGTCCGATGGTCTCATTTGCTCATATCTCAAAACTGCCGTACTTCGTTTTCTGTTAGTACAATCCAAATAACAGAATATTAAGAGTCATTTAAGGTCATAATTAGAGTTCTTTGACATCTGCCTTTTTTCTATTAGCCACGGCTACCAGATGTCCATGTCACAGGAACTGAAAATTATTAGTCTAATCATGTTTTTAATAAAAAGTAACAGAAATGTATATATTAAAGTTGCTGAGCATAAGCTTGCCAGACTAAAAGAGATTGCAGGGCTGCTTCTTTTTATTTTTGTACTTGTTTGATGTTTTTATGTTGTTATTTGCATTATTGGTGCAGTGTTCTCTTTTTCTATCCTATATGTTGCTCAGCCAGTCTGACCCTATTGGCAGAATGAACTGAGTTATATATTTATATTTTCGTTAAACTGATACCTGCCTGTATTTCAGTCTGTTGTGACTACACTGCTTGTTCCTTTACCTGTATATTGATCAGTTTTATTTTATAGGGTAACTATACTAAAATCACTGTTGTTTTTGATTATCTTTATTTCTGCTCGCATGCTGGTCTGTCGTCGTATTGATTGGACTTTTTATACATTACCTTGCTTGTACTGCATTAACACCTATTCACCAGCTTAATGATCATGGCACTGTATGGAGTACATTATATTGGCTTGTTAAATAATTTCCATCATATTAATTTCTACTTATATGTAGTACTGACCTATTTTTACTGTGCCACTTCCAAAATTGTCTTTGTTTATCCAAAGCTGGCTGTCCTCCGTTGCTATAAGCATCCTCAGTTTTCTGTAGCTCTATTTTTAATGGCTTTTTTTTTGTCTCCCCTTCTCTCATGTCCCTCAGATTCTTTTTATACTCCTTTTTTCTGTACTTTTACTATGCTTTAAAATTTACGAATATGCTTAATTTTAGCATTATGAGCTAATCTCCTGTTTAAACACACATGCTCGACTTTTCTTCTTTCTCTTTGCCCTTGTACCTGGGAATGATGGTGTCTTGATCTAAGACCTTCTTTGAATTTTTATTCTTAAGACCTTCCTAATTCCTCCTTTGGATGTTGTTATTGGCACAGGCTGAGAAACCTGGATGCTGAGGCTCCATGTTGTTATATATTGTCGTGTACGTTATGCATTACATTATGTCATTAGAATGTGCCACTGCTTAATTCCTCTTTGGAGGATGGAGAGGAGTTGTGTATGGAGAGGTCTGGAGTACATCTGGTTTTCAGCCGTGGGAAGGGAGAAAAAGGGAGGCTTTCAAAGGGAGATGGAGAAGGGGAAAAGCTTGTCTCAGGAGCAGAGGGTGCCTGGGAGGGGACTGAGGACGCAGCGCGGTGTCTGAAACCACATCTTCTGCTGAACATTTGGTGGCAGCAGGACCTAAATTGCTCTTAACTTTCTTCGTAAACGATGTCTTCAGTGCTATTAACTGGAATATGAAGAGTAGATTTTATGGACAGATTTTTAGAGGTGATCCACCCTTTCATAACAACATCTTTGTGATTAATATGTTTATATTTTTTTCCTGGTTTTATTTCTCTCTCAACCCGTTTTTGTCAATCAGCAATCATAGCCACCTTTCAATGGTGAAAAGCTGAACTTTAATCAACATAGAGAGCTTACATTTATTTGGAGATCAGACTTTCCTCATGTATTTCCAAGCAAAGCCTGCTGATTGCCTACACTGAGCTGTAGGTATCGTTCTGACTCAAGACGGTGGTTATTTAACTCTTTGTATGGCCTGATAGGTTCCACTCCTTCCTTGCTTCCCCCAGGGACTGATATAGTATAATCCCAGTATTATAATACCTTGCTTTTCCAAGCCAAGTTATAGGCACAGCTGAGTAGGGCAAATCCTACTCTGTGATTATAGCGGATAGCCTGACTGACAGTGTGGAAATTCAGGATGTGCACAACCTACTCAGTTTATATTTCATGATGTGGAAAGGAAATCTGGGTTGCTGTTTTTTTTTTTTTTTTCCCCTCGTTCACAAAAATGCAAAATAGCAAATCTAATAAGTTAGGTTTTATGTGTAGTTTGGCCATGAAACAAACTTTTCTGAAATATGTAATGAAAAGTGACATCACACTCATCACTATCCTGTTTTAAATTTAAACTACCCTGCCTTGCTTAATCAATTACTTACAGAAAATTCTAAAGCCCTTAAAATTCTGAAATGGTTTCTGGCATTTAATTATATAAGATTTTTGACCTGGCTATGCAGATAATGTTAACACAGCTTTAATACTAAACAAGACTGAACATGTGTGTGCTTGACTTTTATTAAACTCCTACTGAAGAAACAGATTAATTGGAGGCTGATTCATTGGTGAACAGGCGTTAAAGACAGAAGGACCTTCTCACATTTTGTTCTGTTACCCAGGCTTATGCCATCTCAGGTTGGCAAGGAGATCCCAACTGTAGTGTTTTGAAATGTAACTGAAAGAAATTTTAGAATAACAGGTGCAAAAAAAAAAAAAAAGAAAAGAAAAAAAAGAAAAAAAACCCCACACCAAAAAATCCCCCAACCCCTCTACATACACATACACCAAAAAAAAAAAAAAAAAAGGAAATGGAAAAGTGTGCCATTTTCAAAATGCTGATCTGATTCCTTCCCGTTCCGTCTTGCCAAATGACCACCTGACACCTCGGTGACACAGGTATTGCCCAGATAGGTTTTCATTAGTGATGTTAAAAGTGTAAATAGGATCATGGGAACCAGCATCTGTCGTGATGATTTCCTACATGATTATTACTTCTCCCCCCCTCTTAGAACAATTTTTAAGAAGATGTGTACAAGCTGTGATTAAACCACTTCAGATTAAGCTCAAAGTAAATTGAAAAAGTCCTTCTTAAAGCTCTCATTTAACAGCGCTTTACATCCATCTGTAAAATCAGAGCTTTGCTTGCGAGCACCCTCGGAATAGCCCACTTCCCACAAGGTAGCAGAGGTTAAAAATAAAATAGCAAGAAATCCGTGGCAAAGCACATGTGAGATTAACGGGGTGAAAGTACTGGAGTGGAGAGCTGTTTTCTTCTGTCTGAGCGCCTCGTTCTGTCGCACAACCCCCAGTCTGGAAATCTTAACACTGACACTTTTGTACAGATCGGTTTGTTAGCGATTTCAGATTTTAATTCAGCACCCTCACTTGATTATTACTGACATTTCTTTTTTGTAATACTAGGAGAGAGAGAACGTGCGTAAACAGATTTTTGCATGAGCTAGGTGGTGGGCAATTTTGACATCAGATCTCGAAACTCGAGAGAAATGTGCTCGCTTCCGAGGTGTATTTCAGGAATGTAAAAAAGGAGATGTGATCTGGGAGATTCAGCTGTGCCCTTCGGTAGCTCCAGGTGGATGCTGCCGATTTCTGGGTGTTTGTGAGAAGCGGGAGACTCTCCCGGCTTTATTTGGTTCTTGTGTGAAAGTGGGAGAAATGAAAGTATTTTGACAATTACCCATTGAGCTTTTCACTTCATTCAAATCTGCAACGCAGCGCTGAAGTTGGTGAGTGGGTGTGCAAAGGAGAAGCAAAAAAACAAAACCACGTACTATAAAAGCAGGGTAAATGTCTGCACAGTCCCCTGCAAATTAAAATCTCCACATTTATTACAGTTCTATGTTTTAAAATCATATCTTCTTCTATCTTCGTTACTCCTGAACATTAAAGATACTGGTAAAAATTAACCTCTGATGTAAATCACTTGGAGTTAAATACATTACGTGGCTTAATTCATGAAATGATTTGGTCTATTATGTTTTATGAATGTTTATTTTATCCTTACAATCCAAAATTGTAGAAATTAAATAACATAATGAAATTGTGAGCTAAATTGTATTCTCTTACAGGTTTATATGTACACTTATGCTTATTATTGTGCAGTAATAGCAAAAAATATTTCAGGAATTATTATTACAGCTGTTTCCAGGATTAGGGGTAAAATACCCTCTTTTTTATACATCAGTTATTAGTTCATTATAACTGGCATTCTACAGGTAAAAACATCAAACCCTAAATTGAAAGTGCTTGGAAATTAAAAAAATAATAATAAAAGGAATGTATTAAAAACAAGGTCCTTATCTAATGTTATAGTTCAGCATAGTTTCTGTCTTTCTAATTTATGAACTGATTTTTTCTGCTGTATATATTAAGTCCCTGAGCTGGATTACAAAAATTTAATATAAAATGCAATACATATACAGGCAGTTTAAAAAAAGGTACCTTGATGACGATATATCATAATAAACTTGCTTAATATTTGCCTTGCAATGGCTGATTTCTGATATTTTTTTTTCTAGTGCAGTAGAGCTAAAGCACAATAGCTGAAAGGTGAACTTTTTTGTGTTTCAACATTCCCAGCCTGGTAAAACTGTTCCGCTTGCTACATGATGTTATAAATATCAAGATTAGTTTCTTCTAAAATTACCAGTGCCAGCTGCATTCAGTTTCCCATGTTCTATAGTATTTTGTTACCAACGTTCTCAGTTTAGTGAGAGGGTTTTAAAAATCAAATTAGTCACAAAAATCTTCAATATTAAAATCTGTTGATATGTTTCCCATATATTTTAAATATTGTACATAAATCCATTTGCCTTGCTCAGTCAAGGACTCCCACTAATACCGCTGTTCTCCTCACCTTTTAACCCAATATGCTCCTACATTTACAATAACCGTTTTAATTTCTTCTCTGATATTCAGCACCTACAGTTTAGATAACTGGCAATCATTAAATTGTCTATAGCAGTGGCTGCTACGCGTGTGTCTGTATATTTTGCAGACACGTAGGCATAAATGTATACCTATAGCCTGTCTTTAAAAATAGAAATTCTACTGTACAGTATTTTGACCTCAGTAGTACAGCATATATATTATGCATATTCTTAAGACTCTGGTTGAATCATGAGCTCTATTAGTACTGCACCAGAAAGTAGCAATTTCTGCATTCCTGAAGTCCTTACAAAATCTTGCTTTAAACCTGTGTGTATTTAAGTTCTTCAGCTGACATCATTTCAGTCTGGGAATATGACATACGGCCACTAATCCAGGATTAATTGAGCACTTATGTGCAGTACAAAACATTCTTTATATATTGACAAATATTTCTAAAAAATGGATTGGTATTTTTGCTGTTAATTGTTTCATTACTGACCTTTACCTCTGTAGACATATGCAGTTTTCGTTTTTTTGGGTGAGACTTTCAAAATATTTTTTTTTTAAGTGTCCAATGCTCAGTGTTAGCAGTGACATTTTTACAGTCTATTCAGAAGCATATATTTCAGTCTTTTGTATCTCATTTCTTTCTATTTATTTAAAACAACTTAGCATGGAAAATCTTGCAGATTTAAGTGACAGTGATGATGTACAATATGCATAAAATGAGCCTGTCCCTACCCATGGTGTGTATTGCTAGGGACTCCATTGCAATATTTACAGTTAAACTAAACTTTTTCAAATGAAGCAAAATTGCATTTGTTTTGCAGATTTGCTCATCATTAAATGTGAAACATTTCACATTTGTCTTTTTGAGTAATTGGCTTTTTAAAATGATAAGGTGCTCTGAACACTTGTTATGTGGATAGGTCTGACGTTGTATCCCAGAAATCCATATGCCATACAGACAGAACAGAAGAAAGATATTCACAAGCATGTCACAGATTGGACTGAAGCAAGCCAAAAACCAAAGTGCCATGGCATTAACAATAGCACCAGATTTACTGTCACGATTGCAATCTGTGCTGTATCATAGACAGAAGGAGAACTTTTGATAGGTAACACCTCAGTGTTTTTTAAATCTTTTTGGCAAATTATCATTTTCATTATATTTTTGCCTGCCATATAATATTATTATAATGGTATTAAGTCACACACGCACAGACACAGGCACACGCACAAAGTTTATTAGCCCTCAACAAAAGGGCTGATTTATGTTCCACGCTAACTATTCCTCAGCAAAAAGGAAGGTATTTTGCTAAAGATGAACACACGTTTCAAGGCGAATCGTCCGCAGAAGTAGCAGGGATTTTTCACACATGCATTGAGTTAATAAAATCTTAGTCAATAAAGTCTTAGTTAATTAAATCTTAACTAATAAAGTTAATAAAGGTACCGAGAGAAACCACGTGCACCACGTAAAGCTCGACAGCCCAGAAGTTTCCAAAGTTTGAAGACGGCAAAGAGTCAGGATTAGGGGGAAATATTTTTTCTGGGGTTCAATCACAACCGACTGCATTTTCCCATTGCAAGTATGTAGATGTTTCTTTCTGACCATAAAATTGTACATTTTCTTCTAGCGTAAAAAAAACCTGCATAAAGCAGATTTGGCAATACCATAATTCATGTTGAGCTCTGATAAGTGCTGAAAAAGATTTACAAACTCACAGCTTGACACTGAGCCCACATGTTGGGTAGAGTGGAGAAAAAGCTCTAGAAATACTACATAGAGCTTCCTGGCAGCAAACAGAGAAACATCAGTCAATTGTTTTTCTTAATTGAAAGCCACCTTGGGACCCTTGTTGAAAATAACGTATCTGCCTATCTTTTCTGCTGTTTAAATTACCTGGCTGGGGGAGTTGTCCTGGGGCCATTCACAATAGGCTTTTTAGTGAAAGAAAAACACCGAAATTCTCACTTTATATGAATTATAGATTTGAAACACGCTTCATGTAGGTAGGAAATGAGAATCGCGAGAGCGCAGATAAACCTACCTAAACACGAGTCCGGGTGTTGCTACCTTCTTTGCACTGGAAAGTACTTTTTTTATATATATACTTTTTGAGCATCCTCTTCTGCAAGTCTTCATCGCAGATATCGCCCTTGTCTGAAATCATTGGGACTACTTGTGTGAGAAACGGTTGCTTGCATAATTTTAGCTCGCTACGTTGTACTTAAGACTATATTGGCAGTGCAGTTGGTGCTTGATATTCTTCGAAACGTTTCAAAGTTTACAGTGGTGCTGCTGCTGTGTTTTGCACTCGCTGCCATAAAATATCGTGTTGCCACAAAATGTTGTGGGAGCTTCATTTAAATACCATGAGCTGTGCTCTCCTGCCTGGAGTCTGGCGAAAATCAGGAATTACTTAAAATTCTGATTGAAACAGAGAGTAGTAAATTTTCCACAAGTTTCTTTCCTCCCCTCCCCGGTTTCAAAAGGTTTGGCTAAGCGTATGCTGGTTTAGGTTCACTCCAGCTTGAGTGTAGCATCTAAACATATCTCCAGTCTCCACTCGTACTGGTGCAGACGTCGCTGAAGATGAATCAGTGTCAGCAGCAGCTCTGTTCCCACTTTCCTGGACTTTTCCTGCGACACCACTGCTAAAGAACTGCAGAGTGGTTCGTGTAGGAAGGAAACACACGTAAAGGGGTTAAAGATGGAAAAGGTGAACCGTTTTTGATAGCGGTGATGTTGCCGTGGGTTGGTAGCACTTGCTTTTACCTACTTCTCCCCCCCAGGTGTGGAGGTATTTGATATTTACTCCCAGACCTGGGGCTGCTGCTGTTTATCACTCTGTGAAGGGCAAAGTGAGATAATCCTCGGATAAACCTAATCACAACTGTCCCTACCTGCTTGCAATAGCTTTCCTGTCTGATCTTCACTAGCAGAGTCAATAATTTGTTTGAACAAGTTTTCCGTCTAATCATTAACACACTTAAAGCCTATAATGAGCTCTGTATAGATGCAAATGCATCTTTTTTAAGTGCTTGTGTAGATTTAAGGGCATTGTTTCCCTGTAAAATGGAAATCAGAGCTTTTTCTCACATAAATGTTACAGTCCTTAATAAGGGATGGATTGGCAGCGACTTTCTAAGTTTATTTAATTTTACAGCACTTTTGTCCTTACATACTTTATTTGGGATCTTTTTAAAGAAGAGAAATAACACTTTTAAACCTGCATCAAATCAAATGCCTTAGAAGATTTTCCTCAACTCCTCTCATCTTCTGATAGCAGTCACTGAGTGAACGGTTTCAATTCAGAAATGAAAGGCATTTATAAACAGGGTTTTTTTCCCCCTTTATCAGGCACTGCTCAACTCCCATTGTAATAATATAATGATACTTCAAGATAAATAAAGAAATTCATGACTTTAACAATGTAAATAAAGAGGAAGGCAATAAGGTTAAAATGGGTCCCATTCACACTCTGTACGACAGCTCAGAGGACTCCAGCAGAAGAGTAACCAGCTCAGTGAAAAATCAGAAACTGTGATTGCTATTTAACACTGCAGCTTTTCACAGTAGCTCAGCACAAAGTTATTTAGCACAGGTGTTTCTGTAAGTCTGATACATTGGGAAAATTCGCAAGGTTCTCCCGTCTCTCTTGCTCCGTGTCGGCTGTGAAGTTGGTCCTGTGATGCAGTAAAAGGGTTTCTGGTAGGAAATAGTGTGTGTAGGCAAATGAGCAAGTTCAAACAGAAGAACTGATCTAGATTCATTTTCTTGGTTGCTAATTTTTGTAACGCATGACAGTAGTGAGGTGAATGACCTGTCATCGAGCAAAAGCGATGAAAAATGGGAATGAGTTATCATTCAGATTTAAGCATGAAGCTGAGATCCTGTTCTCTCCTTTGGTAAAAGCAGCTTTCCCGAGTAATATGGATGTCAGTGCTCTTTCTTTGTTAAGTGAGAGTTTTGATAAATATTCACCTTTTTTAGTATTTCTCACCAGTTTATTTAGAGATGGTGTATTTCTGTGCTTTACACCACAGTATTTCAGCCTATGCGTGTTTGCATTTCAATAAAAGATGAAATGATATAATTGAATTTCTAAACACCTAAAACTCTAGGCATTTTTATTTTTTTTTTCCTTTTTCTTGTAATTCTCAAGTTCTGGCAGTATCTAATTTATGGCTTAATTCTTTGTCAGGTCATCTTCTAAGTGAGCGACTTCTAGTTAATCTCAGACATTATGAGCTTGGCTGTGATAGAGAATCAGTTCATCTGTTCTCAGAAGGGAAGGAATGAGTTATGGGCATTGTTGGCAATTGAAGACCCAGAGTTTAGCTGAAAACTAGGCATAATTTCTTACGCAGTTATTATTTTTTCTCTCATTTTTTTCAAGCTGATCCAGCTGTGTTTTGACTAATGTAGCCAAAGGTTAAAAAAAAAAAAAAAAAATGAAAAAAATCGTATTTCTTTTCTGACACTGTGTTCTTCAAGTAGGTAGATAAGGTTACCAGTTTGGGTGTTGTTCTAACAGTGAAGGAATCAATAGGTGGTGGGTATTTTTGTTGGTTTTTTGGGGTTCCCCCCTCTAGTTCCTTAATAAGGTATTCTCTTCTCTCAACTGGACTACAAGGTGTAACTTTCTTTTGCTTTTAGGCTTATAAATGAGAGCTAAGTTTGTTGCTTGTGGTTCTGCTGTTAATTTACATGCAGCTCTAACTGACTGGCACTAACATATCTTTTGTTCCCTGAAATAGTCACTCTGTGAATAAATATAACTTTTCCGCTATTTTTTGCTCTGACTGATTTGCTCATTTCAGTCTTGTGACTGAAAACAGCGCAAGTACTCATATTCTGAAAGCTGCATATTGCTTCATGAAGTACCTTGCTGAATCAGGGCTACCGTGTTCCAGCAGATGAAAGAAAAGCACAGAAGAAGCCGTACTGCCAGGTTCTGCTTTGAATGTTTTTCTTTTAATCAAATTTTAGACTTATTAGCATAGCAGATCACGGTTTTGCAAAACAAACAAAAGCTTCTAGTCTTATTCTTGAAAGTGTTGGGAAATGTTAATGTAATTGGTTCTGTTTATAGTTCAAACCCACTTACATGTCTCTGCTCATAGACACGAGTAATAGAGAGTCAGCTCTTCCAGCTCTGGTCTAAAGAGTAAGTGCCCCAAATCACTGGGAAGTAACTTCCCGGTTTCTTCTGTCAGACTCAAGAATCCGATAACGTTCTTAATTATTTTAGTGGCAGGAGAACAGTGCAAGGATTAGGTCCTGGGTGGGATTGTAGTACAGGGTAACATAACGCTTTCAGAAATTAAAGGCTGAAATCCCAGTTTCCTTAAGACTTTCCATTTTGCCTCACGGTTTAAAGTGTGTGTTACTGTTTTGATGTCGTTTTGGAGTTGTCATCTGCCATTGAGTTCGATGAGAGCGATGACGTGCCTGGTATCTCTAACAACGTGGTGTGAAGGGTGGGGAACGTGAGGGTCAGGGGTCTGTGGGGAGATGCTCTGGTGACAGCCCTTCTGTATCTGCGCTTTGCGTTGCTGGATAAGCACAAGTCTCCTGGCACATCCACAGCGCTTGAATTAATATGCAATGGTGACATCTTTGGACAAGGAGGCCGTAATGCCTTTTAAACCACTATTTATTTCCCTGTCGTGTACTGTACATTTATTAGTGACAAGAAGTGGAGCAACAATCATGGTGTTGCAGGGCTCCAGATAAATATGGTCTCATGATTATGGTATGGAGGGCTCAAAACCCAAATACCCAGCCATTCCTGTCCCTGATAATTTTGTGTATTTTTAGCTTCTCTTATATTTAGATCCCTAAGTTCCTGAACGAGCTGTCACCCCAAACCTGCATTCGCCTATACTGCATCATCCCAAAGCTTGCAATAGAAAAGAGTATCAGGCTTTCAGACACAGCAGATTTACAAAAGAGAGAGAGAGTCTGCCAAATTCCCAAAAAACACTTCCCAATTCCCCTCACGAATAGCAGGAAATTACTTGTTATCAGTGGGTAATTCAACCACAAACGTTATTGATTATCCAACCTCAATCTTTACAGTCCTGATGGCCAAATATTTTGCAATCATTCTCTCTATTTAAAACTAGAAGATGTGGTTTTTATTTTGGAAAAAATGGAGTTTTTCAATTTTTCTGCATGCCACATCACATTGTGGCGCATCCCTCCAGATTATCCAGTGTGATAGCCAGAAGTTTGACTGACAGATGTCAAACTGTACATCGTGTTCTAATACAAGAGAAAAGCTTACATTATTAAAAAAAAATCAGATACTTATAAAAACTATACATATTTTTTAAAGAACGTATTTGCTTTTAATGTTTGGTATTTGGTGTATCCCAGTGCAAACCAGAAACTCAAAGATCTAGAGAAAGGTATGTGTGTATTTTTTTTTTCTGATTTCACTGTATTTCTTAAAACCCAATACATTACAGAATCGATCCAAGTAGGCTGTCTTGTTTGTGAGCTACATAGTCAAATATTTCAGTAGTTTTTCTCCCAGTTACCACTAGCTGACTAAATTCGGTTAGTGTAAGAATTTCACTGAGTTCTGAGCTATACCCTCTTTTCGTAGAAAAGCTCCCCTTAGACACCTATTGTGAAAAGATAATTTTATATTTCAGGTATGTGATTTTTTTTTAAATAACATTTTGAGTAACCTTCTGTCATTACTACACTAGTACGTAGAGTAGCTGATAAATTTAAAAGCCAGTGGATTTCCAGCGCTGTCAGAGCCGTTCTGGAATGTCTAGAGAAAATCCAGGATCCTCCAAGACTTGAAAACTGGTTTGAAACTATCATGAGAATTTGGAGACATACAAAGTTCTGTTTTTTTTCAGAAAATTACAAGATATTCATTGAATGAAACACTGTCTCCATACTATCTATACTGTGATGCTGCTTATTTTATATAAATAACTTCATCCCCAAATGAAAAAAAACCCACAAACCAAGCCAAAAACCCAACACAACTATGTAAGAAAGGTTCGTAGTCTATTATTAGCCTTTTAGGAACTGTATTTGAAATATCCATATTCTTCAGTATTTCGTTAATAACTGTATGTGTAGTATCACCCGTGAAAGTTTTCTAACGAGGCTGTGACTCCTTAGAAATGAAGTTCAGCTAGGTGACAACGTGTATTCATCTTTGTCCTAAATCTCAACAGCATCATTTTTATTGAAACACAAAATAATTTTTAAATGGAAATCCTTTCAGTTGCTAAGGTTGGAAATGTTCGTTTTCTTAAATGTATATAATAGCCTTATTCAAAGTATTTTTGGTCCTGGTTAGCTTTTTCTAATATTTACCTACAAATAAAGATGGAAAGAGGCAAACCAAAGATGTAATGCATTGTTTGCTCCCTGCATGCAAGGAAAGACGATAACCATTATATTTTTCCTGCCTGCAACACTTTAGGAACTTGACACAGCTGGCAGAGTATATGTTCAGATCATGGACCAACTTTGATGGTTTACATTGTTATTAAACAATAGCTGGCACGGTCATATAGCAGCAGGATATTATACTTACCGTTCAGTAGACCCGTTTTTATAGAAAGGGACCTCCTGCCTTCTTGCCCCAGGCCACAAAACTCTCTACTACAGAGATGGTGTTTTGGATCTCTAGCAGTAGGAGAATTCTTGTGTTGTTGTATGGGGTTTTGGCAAGCTAATAAAATAATGTAAATAGCTATTTTGGAAAATGACCACAAGTTCTACATGCTCGGTACACAGAGAGGTTCTGAGTCACCCAAAATAAACCCCCAACCCCAAAACCAAAAAAAACCCCCAAAACATTCAAAAGAAAAGAGAATCGGAAATATAACAATGAAAAATCCCATTCAGTAGTGCTGTTTCATCTCTAAGACATGCTTTATTCAACAGCGGGTATCAATCCCCACAAGTAACATCTGCTATCAGAGGATTTGCAGGTACACCTTTGTTCACTGCTAACTGAATTTCTGTCAGTATTATAATTCAGCAGATTTCTGCTTTTCACTCAAACCAGGATTAGCATTGACTTGGGCTGGAGGGCATTCAAGCTGCTGTTCTTCTTTTAGCTATATTTCTCTGTAAACATCTAATTGTTTCAAAAAGTGATGTACAGTATGCAAAAACCTGAATTCAATGCAAATAAGTCTGTGCAGCTCTAAAGTTAACAGGTGTTCTCATTAGTGTAAGTAGACAAGGAACGATTCTTGAATGTTTTATAAACACTTATAATCATGGCCAAATACGTTACTATCAGTATAAAGATACTCATAGCAACATCTCTTTTTTCTTATTGTGCAATCTCAGCACTTATTAATAGGAGACATGTGTCAGTAAATGAAATACTAAGAGCCAGTACCAGCTTCTGCCTGCAAATAATGTAGCTGTAAAATGCTCTGCTACTGATGAATAAATTTCTGGCTAAAATAAGAGTCAACAAAATGAAATCTTTACACATAGCACATATATATTTTAAATATATATCTTTGCTTGTACTGAAAGTAGAGCATTCATTCTCGCTTTGATTTTTTGTTTGTTGCAAGGACTTATCATGTTGAGTCTCACTCACATATATCATAAAGTGTTATAACATGCATATAAAATTGGACAGGAGGACCATCCATCACTAGGTATTGTCCAGCTGGTAAAACTAAGAAGGACGGGACTTCTGGAAGAAACCGTTGCCAATATCTCTGTGTGCGGCTGTGTAATATATGGCTTCAGATTGCAAAGGCAATAACAGTAAAATATTACCCCAAGGAGAAAAGTAGCTTGCAGTAGGTATTCATACATTGCCTTTAGTCTTCATCTGTGGACAAAATGTGCAATTGTCTATTCCCCTACTTCCTGCTATGCACAGACATGACTGAGTTGTGTCTTAATTATTCTCTCTCGCTTCTCTGCTTTGAGCCAGTTTTGGGGGTACTTTTTTCTCGCTTCCCAAGGCTGGTGGCTTCCATCTCCCCTGACTTTGGCTTAACGACTGGCAGAAATCCATCCATCCTGCTCTGTGGCAAGGGCAGTGCATCCACAGGGCTGGAGCAGAGGATGGGACGGGCAGGGGGTACATGGGAGGCTGCACGTCAGCATCTAATATCCAGGATGGTCGTCTTCGGCTTGTCTCATATTTTCCTTTTTTGCTTCTTGTCCTCTGAAGGAATCCCCTGTTTTTCAGGGGCCAATCCAAGTAGTCCAGCTGTGACGAGGGCTCACATCAGGCATAATACCAGTGCAGCAGATCAGCAGAAAATATTTCTCCCAGTATGTTCCTTGGACGTTTAGCAGAAAGTACTTGCTCTTCCTTACCTTCCCCTTTCATTAAAGAGCATGTGCTGTCTTTTCACACATCTTCAAGGAAAGGACAAAAATAAGACCTGGACTGGTGGGTGAAAAAGGGAGAATGACAAGCTGTTCCTTGAAATCAGTGAGTGCATCCCAGTACCCCCAGGCAGAGCACTGGACCTTTCCTCCTGCGGGGAGGCTCTGTGGACTCTCCAGCCTGAGCTCCTCTTCAAATCCAAGGAGGAGTTTTGGTCCCTCGGGGTCTAATCATCTTTAATCATGACCTTCTATTTGTTCCATACCTTCCTTACAAGCAGTATAAATCAGTTCTGCAACTGAGCTTCTTCACAGCCAGGAAGGAAAGGAAAAGATTTACCTCATAATGCAGAGAGAAGACCTGATTCTCTCCTTGCTAGTATTAATGCAATTTAATAGAAACTGGTACATACTACGAGTTCATTGCGCAGCAGGATTGAGTCCTAGGAATTTACCAGGAAAAAAGTTATTTGTTCATCACTGTTACAATACAGTTTCATTTAAAAATTTGTTCTTTCTTGGAAGTTTGACCCCAGACTTCAGACTGTTGAATCCACTCCACAGCCATTGATGTGTACACCCCAAGCACTAGGTTAACCTCATTAAAAAGCAGCGTATGGATATGAGCAGGTTGCTTTGATACAATGACTCTGCGAAGGTTCCCAGAGAGGGAGTGGATGTGCAAATCAGTCATACCGCAAGGTAATACAGCTGAAGACATATCTTATAAACATCTGGCAGCAATTGGTCTTAAAATTTCTAATATTGCAGAAGTTGTGAAAACAGAGGATCTGTTTGTTGCCTCTTTGCAATGCTTGGTTTTCACAGTAATTTTTACAGAGTCAGAAGAAAAAGGGTAATTATAACATAAGGTTCAACATCTTTAGATATGTAGAACATTTTCTGTTGCTTAAAACAAATATTCCCAAAGAAAGTATAAAACATTTTTCTGACTTGCAAAGTTTTTGCAGTCTATCATTTAAATTACTTAAATAAAGGGAGCTTTACTACTCCCAAAAGCTGAGAATATAACACCCGCCATGCATATTAGCTTGATCTTTTTGACAGACCAGAAAAGTGTTTGTGTGTGCCAATTAAAACAAAAATGGATCCCCAGTGGCTTGTTCCTCACACAACTTCTGAAGACTGCTATCATTGTATGCCGGGGTAACCCTGGATAAGGCGGCTATCCAAAGTAAACAAACTTTTCAAAACTTTCATGACAGATGGGGGTTACAAATGCATTTTAATAAGAGAGTTGCCAAAGCAACTTTTTTGCAATCAGCTTATATTTACTTAACATCTAGCAACATTGGGAGCACAAGGCAGATACTTTCTCACAAAATTTTTAAACAAATATCTTTTTTCTTTTTTTTTTTTTTTTGAAAGATTGGTTGAAGACCTTTTCTTTCAAGCTGATATTTCCCCATCACTTCAATGTTAACTTTGCTCGACATCCAAAGGACTGCTAGATTGGTAAAGCCAGACTGCAACATGAGACAGACAATCTGCTTGATAATGAAATTTCTTTGGTAGTCATAAACATCTTAGAGTCCTTTAAGTAATTTAACTATCAGCATAACCATGACTACCTCTGTTTGATAGGCTGAATCATATAATGGATATGCGCTGCAGTATGGATATAACGCAGCTCAACGCTGATCCTTTTGTTTTCTTTTATTTGCATTTCTTGAATATTAGACTCTCAGCTCACTGCAGTACAGCACAGAGAGAGATATTTTATTTATCCTTTCTGCTGCTCACTCATTCAGCATAAACATGGCCAAGAGACTGGATTATCTGTGAGAAAGAATTTAAGATCAACTTCCAGAAATGCAGTTAGGCTTTTGACATGTTTTTAAAAACTTACATGTCTCTGTCCCTGTTTAATTCAAATCCAGTTAATTAAACCACTAAGGAGCATAGTGTCTCCCAACTTTAATTAATTCTACTTCTACTGTGGGTGTGGACACGAGTATCTATGTTTTATGTATTTATTCTGAAGCTATATTATATCCTAACGATTTATATTTTTTTTAGAGCATTTAGAAAGGGAGAGAAAAATCCTAGTCTTCTTTCTTTCTTTTTTCTGGTTTTTCTTTTTTTTTTTTTTTTCCTTTCTTTCTGACTCTTCCCACCTTTCCTTTCCCAGTCCTGGTGGCTGCCATGCAGATGGGAAGTGGCATGACCTGTGTTACGTGGGCTGGGTGGCTAGATCCCATCCTGCAAAAATATCTCAGGAAAACAGAGGAAAAAGCCTAGATTCCTCTTCATTACGGGAATCAGGATGATTAACATGATCAGAAAAAACCTCAAAACCTGGTGAGAGAGCAAGGTGAGATGAAGGGAGCAGTGGGAAAGAGGAAGAGTGTTAGCTTTTGAGCTAGGAATGCTCCAGTGACTCACATTTCCTTTTTTCCTACACATATCGAGGACGGCAATCCCAAAGCACAGTGCAACAAGAGGAACACGTTTTACTGAATTTCTGCACGCAGAGGTATCTGTCAATCCAAGTTTAAATCACTTAGCGTTCACCACAAGCTGTGGGAGTCCCAGGTGAGATCAAAATTTAGGTTTTCAGCACTGGATTCTGCACCGGATTAGTGTCTGATGGGGTTTCCACGGTCCAGAAGTGTCCAATAATCCAACGCTGAACCATCGGGGTGGGTTATATGAAGCTTTACCCCTACAGTCCAGCATTGTTTCCGGATGTCCCACGTTCAGAGGTAGTTAAACAATGGCTTGTTTCAGTCTTTGGCTGAAATAAGAACCACGTGGTGGTTTCTTGGTGGCCATACGTGAGCTATACGTGAGCCGTACGCTTCCCGAGCTGCTCTCTCTGTTCCCTTTTGCTGCAGGGTAGAGACTGCGAAGGGGTTTTTTGCTGCGTTTCTCCTTCCCCATAGGATTCTTCACTTCCCATATTAAAGTTTGTTCTTGGCATTGCCTGAAAATAGTTCATCACTGCAAATAATAGTTATAGCCACCAGAGATGCATAAGTACACTTTGAAGTGAGTGAATCAATAATACAGTTTTGTATTTTTGTTTTGCTGTGTGAACGTATCGCCTTTTTCCATATCTCCATAGAGTGCCTATCAGTAGGATTGCTAAAACTGCCTCCATCCCTGTACTGCAGCTAAAATAAACGTAAGAAATAAATGTATCTATAGAAATGTATACTGTTAAAGAACTAGAGGGATACGATGAAGGAGACTTTTTTTTTTTCCCCCACAGCAACGCAATAGTCCCCAGACCAAAGTTTGTAGAAAGACTATGGACAGAAGCCCCTGGGCTTATCCCATGGCACTTTTCTGGCTTTTAGCTCCCGTTTGCCACTGGTGTAGGTACACCGTGAGAGGGAAGAACCTCTGAGACATGTTCTAAAAGGTGATCCGGGTGATGGATTCCAGGTTTGGAAGTCCTAGAGGAACACAGCCGTGCGCGGCACAATAGCACGTCCCAGGGCACAATCCAGCACAGGAAAAACAGAACATTTGTGAGATTTTTAAGACCTGCTGATGCTGGGTAGGATCCAAGGTGTATTTATGTATTGTGAAATGGTAATGGTATTAATTAGATACAGTCTCCCGTATTTCCTGGAGCTATATAGGCAACTTTCTGTTTAATAACATAGGATCTTGTTGAACACAACCTTGGTACATCATTATGGTGACATGCAAAAGAAGCTCACCCCTCCATTTGCAGCTTTATAAGGTGACAAAAGAAATCCTTAACAAGCCACAAGTAGAATATCATAAAAAGTGCTTCACACCTGCCCCCCCCCTTCCCACACTTTGTTGGCAGCCCAGCAGTGTATTGAATTTAACACACGTTTACCTGCGGTGAGCCGATATTTTCAGAGGATCAATGCTTAACAGCAGGACTGTACTACAGTTCATTGTAAAACTACCGTGTGAGCGGATTCAGGCTTTGAAGTGATTTTTCCAAGGTACTATAGCAAGAAAGAGAGAATCCGGGCGTCCTGGCTCTGCTATAAGCAACCTGAGGGGCACACCCTTGGCAAATAGGAGGGTTAACGTCAGTTGTCATTCCTTGCGGGTATTTATTGCCGACAGCAGCATCATAATTCTGCCTGGTAAGGTAATGCTAATTCCAGAGTGTAGCCTTTGCAAAAAATGATGGCAGAGAGAGGGATTTCAGGAAGTATTTAAATAAGTGAAGTACCTGGCACAATGGAGACTGGCAGCTCTATCTAGAACACTTCATTTTCTTCCCCCCCCAAATTTGTCTTTCATTTGTTTGTCTGGTCCCTCTGTTTATTTCGGTAGTGCCTGATACAGGGACACTGTGTTAGCATGCCTTAATATTGAACAATTTATGCTTGTTGTTAGTTATACATCATTTCGGGCTGTGATCATAAATTGTTCAATCACAAGGTTTAGGCAAAGCTAGCATTCTTTACCGATGTCTTTTCCCAAGGGTGTTGAAAATTCGATTGTTCAAAGTGCAAATATGGTTTAGCAATCCCTTCCAAGAACCATTTATCAGAAATCCTAAGGAGGTAATATATAAAAGTGGGATAGGAAACCTGCACATTAAATGGGATTTACCAGCCAAAGCCTTTGGAACTGCTTTCCTGTGAATGACTGGAATGGAGCAGAACAAAGTCAATTACTGCCTGTAATTAAGGAGTGGATGCATTTAAACTGTAGAGAGCAGTAGCAGTCTTCTTGAAACTGTCTAGTTACTCTGAAGATTAGTCTGAGGAAAGAAAGAAAAGGACTTGAACTGTATCTTACAGAAAGTATATTTTAAATGGATTCTCTTCCCTCCATTCTATGATCTGTTTTTACAGATTTGCTCATAAACCACTGATAATATATGATTATCAAAATAACACATTCAGACAAAGAAACTTTCAACATGTATTTTGCTTTGGTCTTGTTAGCAATGGAGTATCTCTTTTGCATATCATACAGTGCAACTGTTTATGCAGTGCTGAATACTTCTATTTTAATAAAGCTTGAATTTACTGAACGGAAGACTGAACTATGTTGTGTTTTAAGCCTTCAAAATACAGTAAATCTAATTATATATGTTGCTCTTACAAAATGTTATTCTATTTTATAATTTTAATAATGATTTGTTTATACTGGGAGAGAAGCGTTAGATTGAATTGTTGCCTGTGTTTAGTCTAATTCATATCTCATGTATACATTAATAAATTGTGATATAATATGACACATTTTGAACCCAAACCTTGCCGTGTGAGCCGGGCACAGAATCGGAGGTCAGCTCTTTCAACTGCTCACCTTAAGTTGAATTTTGACTTTTTTTTTTTTCTTTTGATAAAGTGAACAGTGAGTGTGTGTGGAGCGATTAGCAGTAAGGCTGTGGACTAACAAGGGAATTAAAATTTCCCCGAAAAATAACTCTCCTATGCGCATGGGGAGTAATGGGGTGGCTGGAGGTCCGCTCCTGACGGGTGCGGGTGGGACGGGATGAACATCTGCAGTCGGGCAGCCTCCCGAGCCCGCGCCGGGGGACCATTCCCACATTCTCCTCAGTGCTCTCACAGGATGTCTCTGCTGGAGCTGCGCTGACGGGATTTTCCTTAATGCTGATGACTTTGGAAACCTTCCTTACAGGCATTTCCTCAATAACGGGAGGGTTATAGAACAATTAATAAAACATTAAGCTGTTTTGTCTTCCCCCCCATAGTATTTCAGTTTTAAGAACGATGCGGGAAGTACCAGGGCTGGTGAGGATCTGTTGTTTCTTTTATGCTTTAGTAAAAACTCTTGACATGGGGCAGACGCAGTGAAACAGTAGCACTTCAGGTTGATGGATTTACATAAATAGTCTGTGCCAGGTCTTAATGGCTTTGCTCTGCTTTTCCTCATGCTTTGGTCAGAGAGAAATCTCTGCTGTCCACCGTGGTCATCTGTTCCCCGAGGTTTTAGTCCTTACCCCAAAGAGAATCTCAACGTGCAGGCTAAACCTGCATCCCCAAAACACTGAAACCCCAGGGTGCAATGCCCACGTGCGGATGCTACCGAGTTTTGCACAAGAAAATCTTAGCACCAGCAACGAAAAAGAAAAAGGAAAAAAAAGCTTTGGTTTCAGAGCTGACGGGAGCTGAGCTGGTTTGGGGCACGGGCAGGATGAGCTCCTGCCCCCTGCAAGCCGTGGTGAAGATGTAACCCTCCGTTCACCTGTCTGCAAACACGCAGAACTGCTGTGCCCTGGATGGTGCTGTGTGGCCACGAGCACCAGGGATCTGCTGAATAATCCTGGGGCAAAGCACTGCACAGCTTTGTGCCTCAGTTTTGCCATCTGTAAAATGGGCATTTCGACCTGCTGTATAAAATACCTGGAGATCTGCTCTGGTGAAAAGATATATATGTTAAAAAAACAAACAAAAAAGTGATGTATCATTATTATCATGGTGGTTTACAGAAGTTCAGACCAACAGAATATGCATGCATATTTCCACCAAATATTGTTAGGCAGTGAAAGACCGTTATCAAGGGATTGAATATTCTTTTGATAAATATTCCCAGTGAGTGGGTCAAAAATGTAAATCGAATTCTATTCAGTTGAACTGGGGATTTTTTTTCATGATAAATGGGCTCCTAATTACTCTGCTACAGCCATCTTTGATGGTAATTTTTTTTTAATGTGAGAAAGAGTGACATTATCAATTTTACCAAAATGCTTGGAAGTGGACTCTGGAATCACAGGTACATAAGAAATGTGTAAATCTGAAAATGGAGGTACCAGATATAATAATACCAAAAGAGAAAAGGAAACTGAAAAGAACAGGAATTAATTTGCATATTGCATTTATTTCTTTTCAGGGTGCTTTGGTTTACGTTTGAACTGTGTCTTGTAACGCCGAGTTTCCTGGCTTTTCTTAACTTTTGTCACATTCGCATTATTTTTGCACTATTTGTGTTGGGTGGTTGCATTGCTGAGACAATATCTCGTTTGTTGTGACATATTCAAAACAGTTTTCAGACAGAGGTTCAAAACTCCTCAGTAACTCAGCACTCCGGGGGATAATTCTTGGTACAAAGGGAAAGCATTTGGGTGCATAGGAGAAAAAAATAGAGGAAAATTATCTGTCTGATGTGCTTTACTTACCTGTGTGTGCCCATGCCCTCCCCAGATCACGACAGTGTCAGGCAATGAGTTCCTCCTCCAGTCGGATATCGACTTTCTCATATTGGATTGGTTCCACGCTATCAAAAATGCAATTGACAGATTGGTATGTATTTGTTTTGGCTGTTACCTTTATTAATTAAGATGTAGCAATTTCAACTTCATTTGCCTAGGCATCTCTACAGGTTTTAGGCAGTCAGCAGCTAGCTAGTCGTTCCTTTCTCCGAAGGATATAAAAATATGTATGCAAATCCACTAAAAAATGTCAGATAAACAAGGTTGTTGAACAAAAATGTCATTTGATTCTTGCCTCGAAATGGAACGCTACATTTATTTCTCCGAAATAACAAGGACATTGGTTTGCTGAGGGTTGTAAAAGCACAGAAGCACTTAATAACTAATGAATTTTTGCATTTTCTGTTTATGCAGCCTACAGTATATAATCTTCAATAGAACTATTAATACATTTGAGCCTTTTATGAATTTTTGTATTACTTATTCACAAGAATAACACTAGCAAATAATATTCCTTTGTAACTGATTGCTGTTATTCTCCCAGGAAGGCTGGGGGTTTTCTACTAGAAGTAAGCAGGGCTGTGTTTTATTAAAACAGTTTTTAATTACCAAACCAGATTCAGCTGTAGCTTTTTCTTTCTTTTTTGCCACTCTCGGTACAAATTCCAAATGTCTTCCCCCTACCCCTGCCTGATCCAACAACATATTTTTTGAGAGGGCATTGAATTTCCTCGTTCACTGCAGAATCTGGCGAGAGAAAAATATCCCCATTTCTCGCGTTTTTCTCAGGTTTTGCTGCAATGGAATTGGCAGAGCGGGCAGAGGCAGCCTCTTTGAAAGGGTTAATCCGAACACGGCTACTGTTTCCTTAAAGAGCTACAAACATTATATTACCCCCAGGCTATAATCAGCCAAGGAAAGTTTGATCTGATGATGTATGTCTTCATATTGTGCATTTCATTGGGTGTGTGAGGATATTGATATCCTACCAAAGATTTTGGGGTGGAGTTTTCCATGGAGACTCAGAACACTTTTTCTTTTTTTTTTTTTTTAATGTTTTTCAGCTAAACGTCTAATAGACTTGATTATTATTTTTTCTTTAGCGCAACTAAGGTAATATTGCAGCTTGCGCAGGTCTGAGCGTGCAGCACACCACAGCAGCAGTGGCTGGTGGGGCACGACTCGTGCACGGTTCTGGTACCCGGGGAAGGTTTGCCTTTGCGGTGCGCGCGGGACAGGATGCCGCCACGAAGCACTCGGTGACCAGTTCATACACGGCATTTCGTTCAGTTTTAAAACTTTGATCGAATCTGTAAAGTCTTGCAGCTTTCCAGGCTGTTGGGATGGCTAAATCTCACCTGAGCAAATGCCACGGGAAGAGACGTGTGATTACCCAAAATATCATCTCGGGTTTTATTTTCCTTTTTCCTTTTTTTCTCCATTAATGGTCCCTAATTGTCACTTTATATGCCAGTGAATTAGAGCAATGGAAAAGTCCCCCCCGCTTTTGCCTAAGCTTAGACCAGCAGAATTCAACCCCAAATTTGTAACGATGTTTGAAACAATTGTGTTTGCAAGAATATTTGCTGTAACTATCTAAACCAGAAAGGCAATTTAAACAACCTTCCTCTTTGCAGTCACTTGGAAGTAGCCTGCAATGTGGAAATAATTTTGGTCTCTAAAGCCTAAAGAAGTAGGCCTTTTGTTTTCCTCACTTAAATGGGAATTTATCTCAGAAATTAAGATCAGTCTGTTAGGGCCATAAAAGCTCTGCCATATGACAAATTTTGCATTACACTTTCCTTAAATTATATACTCACTGCATCACTTGCTCTGTGTGTGTCTGTTAGCTTCTGATTCTGTACTGGCATCCTCTAATCTTTTGCTTCATTCTTACAAATAATAATTTTATTAAAAGCATACACACGCACATATATATATTCTTTTCCCAGCCAAAAGAACGGAGTTGTACATCGAGAAATTTGGAGTTCAAACTCAGAAGATCCTCCAGCATCGAATTACTGAATAGCTTAGACACTGAATCCAAAGAACCAAAGCCTGAACACAGAAAATCTTTAAGTAAGGCTTTTTTTCTTTTCTGATTTGTTTCTTTTTTTTTTTTTCCCTTTCCTTTTTAAATAACTATGCCATTACAGGGTAAGATAATTTTTATTACATACAGAATGTAAGGAAGATCACTGAGAATTTTAAAGCTGAATGTGTTCTGTGCTGATATACATAACTTGCATTTAAGTTAAGACAGTTACTAGCTCCACACTTTTAAAGGGTGACATTCTCTCCTAAGCAAAATAAATTTGTTTAGGAGCAAAGACATTTATTTAAGCCATTTATTTTTAAAAATAAGCAACATGAGTCCTATGTTAATGGTCTGTTGCAGTTGCTTTGTTTCCATTTTAGTAAAATACCTCAAATTGCCAGAGTAATTTTGTCTGTTGTGTATTTATACACTGAATTGCTGAAGGACCTGACATATCCTCTGTAGCCGACAATCAGTGATATATCTATAATTTTATAGAAGGCACATTCCGGGGATCGAGGTTGATTTTTGTCAGTGTGATTAGAAAAGAAAGTGATCTAAAACTAGCAGGGATGTGCTTTGCTCCACTGAGACTTTCCTTTTCCAGGCTGTGCCGAGATGCTCGTGATACTGTGGGCAGTAGACACCGGAGCTGGTGGTGACCCTGAATCACTCACTGAGCATGTTTTTAAATTTCACCCTCTCTCTCGAATCCTCGTTTTTCTCCTTTGTTTGGCAGGAGATTCACATACTGCTTCTAGTGTAAGTGCCGTGACAGCTTTAGACTCGCATGCTGGTACGAGATACCTATAGGTACCGACGTGCTGTGTAGGAATTTGCCTGCGTGCGTTTCAGTGGAGGATCAAAGCCTTAGATGTTAAGAAAAGAGTTGCATTAAAAAGACCCAGCATAGCTATTTTTAATGATAATTATCCACAGAATCATAAATATATGCACACATGCATGCGTGCAAGCACATACAGATACAGAGATTCATTAAATAGTCTCTTTTTGCAGACCAAAGCTTTTTGTTGTTGTTGTTGTTTTCATATTATCTTGGAGATTTGTTTTTTTGTTGTTTGTTTTTTTTTTTTTTAAGGTTTTTCTTTCCATTGTAATATATAAAGTAGCCTGAATGTAGCTTGTGAAAAATTGTCCCAATATCTTTGTACTGTGTTTTACATTGCATTTCTCAGAGGAAGAAAAATAAGACTGAGAGTATGGTAAGTTTGGGGGGCCTGATTCTGCTCTTACTGTAGCAAATAGCAAAAGTCCCGTAAACTCTCTCAGCACTCAGGGAATTTTTATTTATTTATTTATTTAGACTTCTCACATATCTTTAAATGATAATTTGTCAGACAAAACAAAAAAAAGTGAATATGAGCAGTGACAGAGACTTAGTCTACGTCTCTTTTCAAACCTTAGAGAATCCTGAATAACCTCTGTTTTGTTAAAGGCTATTTAAACTATTAAAAAAATGTGAAAATATCTGCTGTAAAATCTCACTGAATCGAAGCTCGCATTTAAATGCTGTAGATTGGATTGCTTCTAAAATATGTATTCAGAACTTTTTTTTTGGCCCCTTGAGATCAAGCAATTATGTGGAATTAGAAAAATCATATTATTCACTTACTTATTAGTAGTCTAAGCACAAACTGTATTGTCAGTTTTCTGCCTTTGGCTTTCTGTGCCCTTAATGTTCACACAAGTATCGTAGCCAGAATTATCGGCAGCTAGAGCCAAAATTGCTTTAAAAAGGCATGAGAACTGGTAATGACACATTGTTAGCAGTTAACAGGTGGTCGTTTCATTGTCCAGTTTGACTGCGGAGCACAGAGAAGATATGTGCAATATCTGCAAGTGTGTTTATAAAGTTCTTACAAAGTTTAACGAGTTTATAATTTTATAGCGCTCTTGTATTATTGACTACTGCCGATGCCAGATCCAAACAAAGGAGATTTTTTAAAGATGGCTTAAAACTCCTCCAATTTAACGCGGAAGACGAGCAAGTGATGTGTTAGCAGGCTACTCCCCCTGCCACCCCCCGATAGTCTTTAATGAAATAGTCAGACAGTTCAGACTCGTTTGTATTCACCTTCTCTACATTTTAAGGGCTGCAAAAAATGTCCAGTTTTAGACTTGGTACTGCTGTGTGATAGGAGGGGGGTTTATCAGCACAAGTATATAAAGGACAGGTATATTCTAACCACAGTATTGCAGCAATTTTAATTTAAAACTGGGGAGACTGTCCCTAGAGACTGAGCAGGAGGAATTCGGGTTTTATGTTTAATCCTCGCTTCTGCTTACACTACAAGGACAAATGGTAGTTCTCAGTTATGCTTTTTGAGTTGTAGACACTGGTTTCATTGAAAATTGGGCTCAAACTGCCAGGCTCAATTTCCAAAGTTCACAGAGTGTCCGTCATCTTGGTCACGCAGCTTTTCAGTGGCTTCTCATCCAGCTTGGATCCAACTCATGTTCTAATTGAAGTTTTCTTGAGCTAAGAAGAAACCAAGAATGGCCTTGGGGAACATTACCGAAATATGTAAAACTGTGATCCTGCTCTCAAATACATGGAAAAAGATTATTCTTTATTTTATGATGCCATCTATTTAATTGTTTTAATTTATGCAGCTCATCCTGGGCCAGAAAGAACGTGTTTTTCACCCTAGCAGCCTCCCCCATTAGAAGATATATACGTTTGGTGCAAGGAAGCTGCCTCGCAGCACTGCTTCTTCTTATGCGAATAAGTGGTTTTAAACAGATAATTTTTAAAATTAGTGGTAGATTTTGTAATTTCCGAGTAATTTCATTATCATTCAGATTGTAGTTTTGGGGCTTTTTTTCCCCTAAGGTTGCCAAAAGATCTCCTAATTAGTACCAATTATAATTGGATCTGCTGGTACGTTAATTTTATACCACGTGAAACCAGGCACCTGGGTTAGACTGAAAGCGGAGAAGATATCACGGCACGTGAGAGGTAGGGAAAGGATCTGTGCGTTGCAAGGTTCCCAGAAATCGTTCAGCTCTCCAAAAACCAGGAGACCAAGAGACCGTGTGTATGGACTACAGGAGCTGTCAGGACAGCCACGTTGTGGGCAACGAAGCCGACTCCATGCTCTCCGCTAAGCTCAGTGTTGCTTTTTCTGTCCGTGGTCGCTTTGTGGTTTGCATTTTGGCCATCGTCTTGGGGGTGTTGTCACTCAGGAGTGACCTCTTGTGGAAAAGCCTGGGCTGGAGTCGCTATTGATTGTCGGAGGGGATCAATTCCCCTCCTACTCCCCCTTTTCCGGATGGAAACAAACGGCTTCGCAGTAGGAAGAGTGCCCTTTGGCTACCATATCAATCTGAGGGCTGCTCTTGTCAAAATGCACAATCACAAGCTTGATAATGCAATCCATTCCCAAAGCACTATATTTCCAACCTGTTCTCCATCATTTCCTTATGGCGTCACATTTACTCAGTTCATCACATTCTTATTAATATTTTAGGTTTCCTTGAAAGTGATGGAATTCTATTTTTATTACAAAAGCAACAAGAATAAATACTAATTGTTGTCAGTTATTTCCTTATGTAGTGGGAACAGTAATCTGTTCCTCAGCTTTAGGTTGCCAAAGCAAAATAATTAAATATTTTAGACATTTAAAAAATCTGTGATATTAGATAAATGCAATTTGATCTCCTTGTTTGCCACATAAAAGCTGGAACTGCCTGAATTGATAAGATTGAATTGCATTACTTTTATTGTTTATACTCGCATATTTTTCTTATCTTCAAGAACACTTTACTTAAAACCCGGTGGTTAGTCATGTAGCCCTGCGATGATGGATCCTGGAAAATCTCCTCCATATTTGAATTCTAGCTTGGGGAGCCACAACTCAGAGCATCAAGATTTAAATAAAAAAATAATATATATACACATATGTGAAAAGGAAGTCTTGGAGTGTTGTGCAGTGTTACTGCTATTCACGACCACTTTAGTGTCTCAATAAGAGCAGTCGGGGATCAGGGTGTCATTGTGCCAGACACAATGCGACATCGAAGGAAGACAATTCCAGCTCTCAGCCTGAATAAGGACAAGTTACAACAGGTGGAAAAAGCGGACAAAAGCGGGGGGGTGGAAGGAAAGGTTGACAGCAAAGCCGACACGTCATGCATATTAAACAGCAGGCTTGAGATTCCTTTCCGCTCTTCGTTAGGATTGGGGTCTTAGCCCCGGCACCCTGGCCACCGGCCAACTCAAATAACGATATTTTCCTTACCTAAATTCCTCTTGCACTTACAACTGGGAGCCATGGGTCGTTTTAGTCCCAAAGGGCGATGTGTTGTTCTGGGATGCCACAGCCCTCGCACGCTTCCCTGGGGAACGGCCGCAGGGCCACGTCTGGGGAATATACCTCCTTGTGTCTTTTTAATCAAGGAAAAAATAATAACCTCTGGATCATAATTTTGATTTGCCTTCAGAGGTATTTGCTACAAAGGCATCAGGGCTCTGAAATCTGCTTCGGTGTCTTAAAAGACACAATTTAAGTCAGGCCGCCCCGTTCCTTGTATTTAACCAAGGACTGTGTGTGTCCTTTAAAATTGCCCAAAGTTGCTTTTCTCATTTCAGTCGCTTTACTTCAGAAGGCTGAACTTTGAAACTCAAGGCACGGCATGTAGATATTCCTAAGTAATTGTTAAAACATCCAGAATCATCTCTGAATGCACTTTGTTAGAGAATTAAGACCGTACAATGTGTGTGGGGAAAAAAACAGCAGTAGAAACCCATTTTGGTCTCTTAGTGGACGTTATGGAAGATCTGGAGAAGTCAGTGAGGCTTTAACCCCTTCTGGCTCTGCATGGTGCTTGCTCCTTCCCTGGCTAAAGCTTCTTCCGAGGGTTTGCTCGAGGGTTTAAAGTTTGTCCCCGCACACGACTGGATATTTCTGTGGCAAAGGCTGGGTTGCTGAGGCTATTGTTTCTCTGCGGAGGGAAGGGCTGGTTACCAGGGCACACACACACGTATTTGCACGGCTTCAGCTGCGTAATAGCAGGAGGAAAAAAAAAAGCCATAAACTTCTTTTGCTGAAAGCATCGTTTAGCGTTCCTAGAAAAAGGCCACCTAATTACAGGCAGTGCTGAGAGAGGAGCCTGCGTGATTTTTCTCTCTTCCTTTCCAACACGTGAAGAGGCCGGTAGGTTGGGAGACCATGTCTTGGGATGTAGCGAGAGGTTTTACTGCCTCAGCCAAATGCATCGAGAGCTGGATTCTGCAGTAGCTACCGGAGTCCTTCACCCACGTAGGGTTGCTTCTGTGATAAGGGGGCTAATTAGAGCAGCAGAAGTGGGAAATCACTCCATTTCTTTGTTAGCTCTCATGTCTGAATTCTTTCCGCTTCCCAGCCCATTTATTTCAGTTAGATGTGAAGTTCAAAGCCAAATGGACGGTATTTAGGGAGTATTATTACGTTACAATGATAGCATTATATATAGGTCAATTTTACTACTTTTAATAAAACCAAGAAATATAAAGCACTAATGTATATTAGTGCAGCATTACCAATGACAACGATTAAAATAGAGAGCAAAACTAAAACTATATGCAAAGATGCAGTTTCCTACTGCAGTGTTAATTTTGTCACTCTGCAGCTTGTATGTTTGTGGCATTTATTTTTATTGCATCAACAAGAATGCAGTCGGCTTTAGATACTGAAAAAAGCCCACAAAAAGAAAATGCAACATGCTGTTTATGGAGGGTGGGAGCAGTCATTTGGACTGTAGGGACTAAATTTATTTTTTGGCTTATTTTTATTCTCATGTTTCTCTGCATCATTTACTATAGGTGTGCTTTTTTCTTAAAGCTTAGAAAAACACTGATTCAGCAACAAAGAAGTAATAATGTTGGCATTTTGGAAACAAAACATGCCAAATTCAGAAACAAATTGTGTCACTTCCATTGATAATAGGGGATTATGTTGCATCCAAAATCACAACTGGCTATGACTAGTTCTCAACAAAAAAAAAAAAAAAAAAAAAAAAAAAAAGGATTTTTTAATTAATTTGAATATTCTGTTTCCATCAATTATAATATAATGTTTCCTTAATTCTTTGTTTTATTTCTACTTCACTTTCCAAAATCCTTCCAGAGTTTACTATTTGGGTTGAAAAAGCATATTTTTAAATTGGGCATAACCAACTTCCATATAAACGTTTGGCAGGGAAATCAGTGCATGTTCACTTAATTCATTTTTATTGAACCAAGTCCAGATTTTAGTCAGGAAAAAGTTAGATATTAATCATATCTGAGCAGGATCATTAAATTTTCCTTTACCTACTAGAACAGCAGGGTCATTATAGAACCATGAGAAGTTAGCTCACTTATTAATCTTTACAATTACATAAAAGTGATCATTTTTATAGTACTTAAGAGTAGCTCTTACCCATTACGTGAAGAGTATGTGGGAATATTACAATATAATATAATGTATTATTATAGATGTGACCTGTGACTCATTGGTCTGCTCACTGACACACAACTCTCTGGAAAAGTTATCTGTTTGAGCTTGGATAATCTTTAATTGTTTCATAGTCCTTGTGCTCATTGATGGCACATACTTGTAAATAGAGAGCTAGTCACCGAGTTATTAATTACCTCATTATTACTTAATTATCACTATTGCATACTTCATTTTTATGGGGAATTATATCATAAAAGAAGGTATTTTATACTGCCCACCACAGTTAAGTATGAATGACAGTGATAGCTAATGTAAGATTGAGTTAGTTAAAGAAAATCAATCAGAAATCCTCACTATAGATTACTATCCGGTTTCTTCTGCCTTTTCCAGCAAACGCTTCTCATCTTTGACTTTGAAACCCAACAGTTTAAACTGGGTTCTTGTTTCAGTGGACTAATCCCCTTTCATAAATCATGTTCAAGTGCTGAAATAATTTGCACATCGTTTAAAGAGTATTTGCTTTGAAACATTCACCTCAAGCCCTTTTGTATATCCTTTCTCTCTAAAGATTTGTAGTATTTGTTTTGTTCTCTGAGGTATAAAAGACCTGGGTAAACTTTATTCCTGTTGTTTCAAGATTAGTGAAATAAAATGCATATTTATTCAACTGGGACTGAAAGGAGCTTTAGTAAAGACGATCATGCATAGGACCCATGGGAATGCTATAATACAAAATGTCTGTCTTAAAATCTCTTTAGGTTTGTTCAAAACACTATTAAAGGACTTAAGTCTAAAGAAGAAAAAAAAAAAAAAAAAGGGTTACAAATCCATATTTCTTCTTTGTTCCAAAGAAGGGAGAGACATCATATATTTTTCTTACCAAAATAAACTCTTACATGTGCTCTCAAGATAAATTTGATATGGAGGCAGGTAGAGACTGTATAGCCATGATTACTATAAGTTTTTTCCTACTGAACTACATCTCCTGACACAGTGTTGAAGAAAACTACATTTTGGAAAAATGTGTAGTAGTTGTTTCAGACAGGCACTTGCTTCAGAAAAAGCAATCATGAAGAAATCATGAGCATTTGAGGCATTACTGGAGTCAAGCAGTTGTGCCCTTTCCGTGTACTAAAAGTGAGGTTGATTCCCGTGATATGAGAAAAAGATATTTACTCCATCACTTTTAAGACCAACTATCCAACGTGGCTTGCATTGGTTTGGTGCAGTCTCGTAATTCCTTGTCAAGTAGATCTTCATTTCCATTAGGAACTAAAACTAAATTTTGAAGTATTTTGTACAAAATGTCATTATTTTTATAGTTTGAAGCAATAGACAATGCAGACAGATACATCTGCTTGACTCTCCATCATCTGTGTTGTCAGTATATCTCATTTTTTTTACATCTCCATATTTCACCTCCACAGGGAAAGAACATAGGCTGACAACTGATAACACCTAAATAAATGCAGGCATTTTCACTGCAACGGGAAATGTTTTAGACTACTCCCTTTGGAGAGAGGTTGGAATTAGAGCTTCTGAGAGGGACTTGCTGAGCTTTGTTCTTTGGGAAGGAAGAGCCAGCCCAGCTTTCCATCACTCCTGTGAACCTAATTCTGAAGCCTCTTGTGGTAATTATTGAAATGACTACCCTGATTACAAGTTTGTAGCCAGAAAAAAATGATTCTCACACTACATTGTATTCTGAGGTTTCACTACTATTTATAACTAATCCAGATGCAATCCTCCTGGTACTTTGGGAGGAATGTGACAGAAATAAGGAGGGTTTTAGGTTATAAAAGTCTAAATTAAGCTCAATTAGAGAGACTATAAATCAGGCTCTAGATAGGAATACCTGCTGCCCAGAATCACTTTTTTTTCCCCATGGTGAAATCATGTAAATGTTTGTACCTTCCAGGCTGGAGGATGTATTTCATTTAAATTGTGATCTCCAATCCCTAATATTTGAGGAGCAACTTAATGGCTGAAAGCATGGTATTGTCTCCTAGACAGGGCGTATTAACACTTGAAAAAGGAAAGTGCTTCATAGGATCTCTTATTTTTGCACCAGCTGCCTACTGACATGGCAGATAAACAGATCTTGCCTCTGAGAGCCAAAGGGTGGAATACCACTGAAGGGTTAAATGCTGTATTGTTTCTCAATTAAGTAAAAGGTTCCAACTAGCTGGCTTTAAATATTGATGCTGAAGAGAACGCTATGACATATGAGCAGCTTCCCTCACCACCAAGGATATTTGGCTCCATTTAATTAATTCCATTGGCCATTGTCTTAAGTGTGCCCAGGATTCACCCAAGAGGAATTCACTTGCGTTACTGTTATTGAAAAGTGTAACATAGCATTATCTGCCTCAGACAGACTTTTTTGTAGCATTGAATCAATTCCCCAGTTCTTGAAAACAACTACTTCATTTGATTCCTTTCATAATTAATGAAATTCAGTAGTAATGCTTTTGCCCCTCAGCTCATGCTGGAAGAATGTTCCAAAACTTCAGTTTTCAAGCTGAAAGCATTCTTATTTTCAGCCTAAACGGGCTTGTGGTACGAATGTGTTCTCGTGTCAGTGTTTAACTAGCTCTTTATTTTCAGTACATCTTTTCTGTCCCAGGTGTACCAACCCAAATAGAGTTACAGACAGCAGTCTTATTCCTTCTCCTGCTTGATTTGGTAGACTAAGCCAACCAAGATTTGTAGTCATCCTTCTTATGATAGGCTACTGCTCTTTTTTCCTGATCATCTCAAACAGCCCTTTTCTGAATCTGCCCCAGTTTCAGTCCATATTTCTTGCACATGGATATTCAAGGCAAGGTCTTCCCACAGCAGTGGGAAGTGAAATTCACTCTTCCATATGGAAATGGCTTTCCTGATACAGCCTAGGGACAGTACTATTCGTTTCATGGACACTTTTTTTAGACATAAAAAGTAAACAACCAGAACATGTAGATCCTGCTGTCCTCTAATCTTTTGCAACCAATGCATTCTTCATGAAAACCAAAGAGTAACCCTTCCTTAAGCTTTTTTATAGCATATCTCTTGTTCCTACATGAGATAACAGTATTTGCAATTAATTTTTAAGGTGTTCAATTTATATGGAAAGGTAACATTCTTATAAAACTGAGCAACTCTTTTCAAACAGCACATTTAAAATAAATTAAAACAATTTAAAATACTCTGGTGCTAATACACTTAAAAAGAACCTTTGGAGAGAAAAAGGCCTATCATCATGAAATTCATGAAGACACCTTGTCCAGAACACACAAATAGTTTAAGAAGCATGCAAGTATGAAGCCCTGCTAGGAAGACTATGTCTCTGTATGTAAAATTTTATAGGTCATGTATGTTGCAATGACATAGCGACAGTACGTTTTAGAACTTCACTTTTGCTGAAGAAGGTTATACTCCAGTCCGAGGACCCAGAGCCAGAAGGGAAGGTCATCAGATGTAGGTGGGTCAGAAAAAGAGAGCAGCCAGATGCAGGCTTGATCATTTGCCATTTAGCAGGCTTTGAGGTACAAAAATATAAATCAGAGGAAGTTACCCTTTAGCTTGGTGGGTACTTGTAAAAAAAGACTTCATTCAAGGTGCAGGAACATGTGGCTTGAGTCCACGTCGCTCCGTGCTTGCTCTTTCTAGGAGAGACAGGTTGTGTCCTAATCAGATAAAGCATTTCCTCAGATCTTCTCTGGTCAATTTGTGATGCCTGGTGTTGTTAATGTGTGTGTCTGATACAAACTTATGGTTATATGCATCCCACCAGCCTGGTGCTTTTAAAACATCGTGGTGAATGTGTCTGATATGTAGACATGTAATATAACGCTTGAAGGCAAAATGCCTTATGGGATGAGAGTTAAAGGGGAAAATTATATATATATATAGCCAAATAAACTTGGTGCTGTCTTGTCCATAATACCTTTTGGGTGGAGTCTCTGGAGTAAACTGGCTCCTGAACAGCACATAGGTTTTCTCTTGAGAAGAGATAGCAGGAAAGACCAGAAAGTTGACTAAAAGTTAAGTAGTGCAGGTGATAATCTCAAGATTACTCTTTGACTGTCTTCTATCCAAGTTGTAGATACATTCAATTAAATCAAAATTTTTGTCTCATTGCTACGGTTTGCAAGAAGTTCAGAAGTTCTGTTCTTTCAAAAATAAGCTTTGTATATATTTTTGTGTGCAAACATATGTATAGTATCTTTCTTGTCTATGTAAAATTGAAGGTGATTGTTTTAGGGTGCTATAATGCTCCTACCTTCCTTTCTTTGTATGAAGGTGTTTCAGTTGACATGTTTGAATGAAAATCCAAAGATAGCACTAAGCTTTAATTTAGAAATAATGAAAACACTCTAATACCTGAATAGTTATATAATGTTGTGTGAAGATCATTGAGTATGATGGTCCAAGAGTAGTACTGATATTAAGGCACAATTACAAACAGTGGGATACTTAGTCCAGAAAACTAAATAAGCAGAATTCACCTTTTCCAAACAATTTTCTATTTGGAATTCATCTGTAGCTGTCCCTGCTCAAGTTACAGGTCATTCATAATAATAAAGCTTTCTAATTCTGTGACAGAATATTCATAATGTCTTTAAAATACTCAGCTAGATAATGGTCCCCAGGATCAGGACAGCAAGACTTCAAAAGGCAGAGTCCTCTGATCTCCAGTTTCCTTATTCTCTCTAAGCTTGGAAGGTTTCAACTATCAAGCGTAGATTAAATTTTATTGGTTGATAGTCTAATTGCATTTGTATTATCTTTCCCCTTAATATTATTTCCTTTTCTCTGTACTGGATTTCATCCAAATATTGCTACTTCCATGAAGCAGTTTTCTGAAAATGTTTTGCTTTTGCTTTGATGCTTAACTGCTTAACACGTGAGTGCTGCAATAAGGTGCTGGTTCCTGATAATAGTTTTCCTCCTGTAAGGAAAATTTTCCACAATCTTCTGTGGTTTGCTTATATTTGATAGAGCTCTTCGGTTGAGGCTTTTCATGGACAAGATAAGGTTTGGTTAAACATCTGAACTTTTGAATGTTTATCTGAACTAGATTCGACCTCTAAATTTGTCCATCATTAGTTATTTTGCTTTTCTTTTTAGAGACTAAATTATGCTATTAAATATGTTCTAAAGTAGGTTAAGTCCCTGTGCAGTTTGTCAGCTGGAACATTAATTTTAAAGCTAAAACAGTCTTCTGTTGTATCTTTTTAACATTTTGTCTGAGTTTTAACCATGGCTGGTCACACATAGGGTCAGTGCACCCAGGCAAACCCCACATGAAGTTGATCGAAGTTTCTCAGAGTTGTTGTAATGACTGTCCTGATTTTATTTCAGGAAAAGGTCGTGATATACAGTAATTTTTGCCTGCTCAGGCAGTTTGTTCCAGTGTAGCTGTTCTGGAGACTGTGTCTCTGAAGGTCTCCCCGTCCAAGCCCCTACACAAGGGTCAAGTGGACTTGGGTTCCCAGATACCTGCTGCAGCAAACCTGTTGCACTAGCAGCGTAGAACATGTTCATTTCTAGGGTCCCAGTTACTCATGCCTTCAGCTGATCACATCTACGTGTCCTCTTTGGCCTCATGTCTTAACTGTACCAATGCAGACCTTACCCCCTTGCTGCCTGTGTGATGAGAAGGAGCCACCATCAGATTGTAGCTGCCCTGGTGAGGGAGAGTGGGTGGGTGCTGCAGAAAGCCAGGAGCCTTGTTCCCAGACCACCTTGGCCAAAGCTGCACTCGCTAGCACAAGGAAGAGAGAAGGCAACGTATAGTTTCTATCTGCTGTTACACAACTGAACTGTATGACCTGATCTTTACTAGAAGACCAACTTCTGATAAAGTCAATGCTAAAAAAGCCCACACCTTACTTAAACACACTGGAATCAGAGATTTCAGGCAAACAGTCAAATTTACAACATAAATTATTGTAACATAATACATGGCTAAATATACCAGCAGCTTCGTTCTGGGCTTTCCTTTTCCTCCTGCAATTGCTCTGTCTCAGCCCAAGAAAGGTGCTGACCCATCGCATATCTCGCAAGGCACCTTCTCCCACCGACAGCCTGCACAGGACGGGCTGGCACAGAAGCTATAGCCTCCATTTGCTTTGCTTCATGGTTTTAGGTTTATTTTAGGCAGCTCCTAAAGCACCTTTAGTGAAAGTCTTTCCCTTGTCCTCACAGTGCAACTCTGACGCTACCTTGTAAGAAAAGAGCTGTAACTGCTGAAAAGTTTGAAAATCGATTGTGTTTTAACAAATGGAAATCATTTCTATGGAAACATAAAATGAAGTTGATGGCAGTAAAGGTCACTTTGTCTAAGGTTTATATTTATGTGAATATAGATGTTGGAGATTCTTACCAGAACTTTCACTTAAGGTAAGAAGTAAAAAGGATTCTTAAATCCATTGACTTATTCTTTTTTTTTTTAAATGAGCTCATGGGTGATCTTTTGTTCAGTTATACTTACTCTAATGATTTACTTGAGGTAGAGATAATTTGATAAAGTAGAGTTGACATATAAACAGAGTACAGCAAATGGATTTCAGATCTTTGGCTAGATATTTTTGATTACTTTAAAGATAATGGGTGTGCCTTTCTCTTTCATAAAACATTCACATCTACATTCACTGCAAAGTACTAAACTTGCTGTATTAAGAAAGAAAAATGTACTGGAATTTGTGGTTTGAAACAACAAATACACAGATGAATGTCACTACCGTTTCTTATTGAAAATAAACAATTTTAACATGGTTTTCATAAATTATGCACTAAGAATTAATTTTATCCTTTATTGTATGAGAAAAATTAGAAGTTCATCATGGGTCAAAAAATATAAGGTTATGAATATAATTGGAATCTGAGTGCCATGGAAATATTAAAATTTAGAATAATTTACTCTGTAAATTTAGAAGTACAAAATATAATTGATAAGAATCTCAATAACAAGAAAATTCTTTGGTATGGTATTCTTTCTGGAAAGGTCTCATAAGATTGGATCTGAATAAAAGATTCAACAAGGTATCCAAGTGCATGTCTAAATTTAAATATATGAATCATTTGTATGACTGTTAACAAGGGTGATACAAATACATAAATACCAAGTCTCCCTTGTTCTCTACAGATAATTAGTTTGTTTTCCAAAGCATAAGGCAGGATTTTATGTAGGTTTTGAAGTTAAAATTGCACACATGGCCAGCAGTACCCAGTCACTCAGAAGGGCTTTCTTTTGGCATAACAGTCTCTCTGGTGCTCCTGGTAGAAAAAGGAACCATATAATTTTCTTGTCCTTTTGTCTGAGCAATTTAGTGTAATGATGAGTATTCATATTATTTGCAAAAGGTTGAAAAGGGTTTTTTAGACTGACTCCATCAGGAGGTAAGCATAAAGACTTGAAAGTTATTGACGTATATTCCACAACAGAAGAAAACAGAACTCCATATTCTAAAAAAAAAACCCCTGAATGCATTACTTGTTGTAAATTACTTGTTCAACTCGATCTCCAAACAGTCTTCAGTTCCTTGCTCTGTCTTCCTCATCCTTTAATTTTATGTTTGTTTTCTTTTGGGAAGTCTGCTTAAATAATATTTTTGGTTTATATATGTCACCTTCAAAAGTCATTAATTCAAATATTCCCATTTTTTCCCTCTATAACTATTGTATTTTATATAAGAGAGATGAGACTGTATGGCCGAAAACACTGGAACAGGGCAGCACTGAGTCACCCGAGTAGCGAAGGGCAGGGCCACTCTTCAACTCTTATGTGTTAGACCATCCAAGTTACTGAGTATTTTCCTGGGAATTTTAGCAGCCCTCTGTAAAGGGAAGAAGTACACCAAACACAAAAAGCCTCTCCATCACGCTCCTGGCTTTCGCCTGCATTCATCCGTAGTTGTGTCGCTCTTTACCTGCAGATTTACAGACAGCAGCTGCCGAAGGAGGCTCGAGGGTGGACAAGTGCTCAGTGATCTGTGCTCGTCCAAAACTGCCCTCCTCAGTTCGAGGAGGATAAAGGACTGCAGCTACTTTTTGCAAAGAGACAGTGTCAGGAGTCCTAATCCCTGAGACGGGCTCAGAAAGACCAGTTTCCCCTTCCCAAGCACGCTGTACTCTCTCTTCCTAGAGCCTGAACAGCCTGACTTTGTGTACTATGGCAGATTTGATCCGAGTCCCACATGTTTTACATTAGATGAACATAAACTGGTCATACTGTATGAATAAAACTAACTCATTGATTTCTGGCATTGTGGGTTTTACATTCAAGTTAATTGTGTACAATAGCATTTCTAATGTTGTGACAATACCAAAAAAATTGTGGAAAAAAAGGCTTGGCGTGTCCTGGGTGATCTAGTCCAGTCCCTCCTGTCACAAGGTACCGTGTTCTGTGTCCTCTTTCATGAATTTATTAAGCTTCATCTTAAATTCTTTTAGTTTTATTTGCCACCATGACTTCTTTGAAAGGGTGTTTTAGAACTTATTATGGCCAGTTTATACTCATTTATTCTCGTGCCAACATTGTTCTTCAGTTTAAACAGCTCTTCTCCCTCCCCGCTGTCCTCGTCTCCTGCTCCTTTTCCCACCCCCACCAGCAAATTCATAGAGAACAATCACAGCCTTTCTCAGCCATTTTCGAGGTGGCCAAATGTGCCAAGCTCCCTGTCTGCTTTCAAAAGTTAGCAGCCTGTTCTCCCGGTGCTTCTCAGGGCTGCTGTCTGCACCTTTCCCGGCGTGAATGCCCATCTCACACACGAGTGTCCCAGGTTGCACGCTCATAAGAGAGAAATATTTTGTATTAATCCTTCTCTGACCATGCATTGGGTAGTATTAGGTCTAGTCTGGTTTCTTCAGCTTCTAGTCTCAAAGTCACCAAGATTTTGCCTGGTATCTCGATTCTTGTCTGAACTGATGATGCTTCCCAGCCTTGAATCACCAACAAGTATTTTTTTGAATGCTCCTCCTTTTTCTGTTGAAGTCATTAAAGAAAACACAAAGATCAGTTCCAAGAATATTTCAGGACCTGCACTGGTAACTTTCTTTCAGTACAGTAGTTCTCCTTTCAACAAAGCTCATTTTAATACCTTATTTAGTCACTTCACAGTTATTGTTTTAGTTCTCTCCATCTTCTCTAGTTTAACTAATAATTTCCCATTTGGCATCATACCAAATACACAACTGAAGTCCAGACAGATTTGGTCTATTGCATTTTCCTTTTCTAAAAAAACCAAAACCAAACCTCATTTATTTTATTACAGAAAAATATCAGGTTAGTTTGGTATGATCTTCCTTTATAAATCCTATATATACTCAGAAATGTTGCTTTACTTTTCTAAATATTTATGGTATAAATACCACTAAGAAAAGCTGGGGTGGGGGGGGCTGCCAGTTTGTTTCACAATGTAGGCGCGTAGTGATATTTAACACACTATTCATTTATTTCCACTTATTATTAGTGGGGGACAAAATTTTTTAAAAAGTTTATATGCATCAGAGCATGATGCAAAATATGAATTATATAGTCATTTTATTGAATCTTTACTGCTAATGCACACAAATTTCACAAAGTGTAATGACACTACTGAGCACTTAAGTTGTTAGGCTGTCATATTACAGAAAAATTATTCGTGCTATATAATCACTGTTTTCTTTTTCCTATTGTTTATTTCTGAGCTGGCTTCATAAACATTTGCAACTGCAGTTACACTTGCAAATATCTGTATAAGACCATAAACCTGAACGACTTTGGGTCTTTTGCTGCCCATGCAAACAAAATCTTCCTAGCATCTCCTGACTGGCGATACTGGCGATCTGTCACCTGATGCTGCAGTTCTTGGCTCTATGCTTTGTAGTCATAAAGTCTGTAATTTTAAAGCTTATCATAAACCTAGAGATTAGGGATAATGCCTGATTTCTGCATTTTAGCCACCAAGCATTTGTGTCGTGCCTTTAAGTAGACCATGTATCTGCCTCTCATTTTACAAAAAAGGTACAGTAATTGTAGTGTAGGGATAACTCATGAGACCTGTCCAGGAACTTCACTAAGGGATAAAATGGGATGACTGACAAAAGTCTTTAGCTCAATAAAGCAGGTGAAGTGAATTTTTTATCTTTAGTGGGCAAACCTTATTGACTCCATCTCAGAGCATCAAAAAGGAAAGGAAGGAGGTAGGCACTTGGTTTTGTCACTCTCAAAATTTTGGTGCTAGTTGAAAAACTGACCATTTATACAGGAAATAATGCATGCTGCTCCTTCTGTAAAGGACTAGCAGTAGTTTCATATCTACTGCAGGCCAAAAACATCTGGAAAAAAAAAAAAAAAGTTAAATTCTGAGTTCCAATGAAATCCAATAAAACTTAAGGTCATGAGTCATTATATATCCTTAAATTACAGTGTCTCCTGGAAGGCAGGCATCATCATGTGCATTTAAAGATCTGTTTCTTCAGGAGGATGAGACACTCAGCAATTAAGCATTCCCATTACCTGAAATTAATTAATTAAGGTCTTTAATATTTTCACACACATGTGATAGTTCTGCTGTTAGACTGGCACTTTCATTATCCAAAGTCATAGAGACCCACCTCTACCTCCTCTTTTGCCATCTCAGCTTGGAGTCAGTCCTGCAAGATCCTGCTGAGGACTCAGGATTTGAGTCGGTAAAGCACTTAAGAGAATGATTAGTTCAAGACAACAGAGACAACAGTTAAGCCCACGGATCTGTTCATATGTATTTTAAGAAAGTTGCATCTACGATTTTGATCAGTGTATTCTGTGTTTTGAATCGTCAGGCTTGTCACTTTTAGTATTCCTTGGGAAAAGAATAATTAAATCCCAGTTTATGGGTGTTATCGTTATACTACAAGTCATGTCCGTTTCTAAGAACTTCCTGAAATTTTGAAATCCTCAAGAGTATTAAAAAATTTTTGCATATTCCAGACTAGTTGTGGGATTTTTTTTTTTCCTGAAGAACAAGGCTAATGGAAGAAAAGGTACTAACGTAACGCTATTTGAATCTCTTCTTGCCTTATCCACTCCCACAGCTGCTCTTCATTCTGTACAAGCCCTTTCCATCCAAATGAATCACATATGATAATTTTGGGTGTTATAATAAACAGATAGGCACCATAATAATGTATTTCAGTTAGGAAGAGGTACTTGGAAGAAATTGGTTTTGCTATACATATGATGTGAAGCAATCAATAGTGCTTTAGTCTGACAAGCACTGTCAATATCCATTGTCACAGTTCAGAAAGTCATTAATGGATAGTTCTTCAAAACCCAATGCTTTCAACGTGTTAGAAGTGTTCAGATACACTGTACCTGGCAGGAATTAATCATAGGTAAACCCTTGGGATTATGTATAAATGTTTTATAAATTAAGAGTGAAATAAAAGTCATTGGAAGGAATGTAAGATCACTTTATAGGGAGTTACAAAACCTTGCCAATAATATATGGGGCTGTCTAGAACATATTAAAACATTTTACTTTCTGAATCATTCAGGCTCGGCCCAGAACATCACTCCCAGGAAAAACAGTCTGCTAGAAATATAATGTCTAGGTACATGACTTCTGTTTTAGTTTCTCTACTAGATTCACAAAAGTCATCACATAAAATATTTTCATCCTTGCCCTGAAAAGCTTAGAGCCTTGCCTAGTTCTTTTAGTTGTGACCATACCAAAACCCTGGAGAAAGGCTTTTGTAACTTCACCTTGCAAATATGTTAGCCACTGCTTAATCTTGCTTAAGTTATAATATGATTACTCTCATTGCATCATATATACAATTTAATGCATTAAATTATAGCAAGCAATTCTTCATCCGTACATCTCAAAAATTCCACTGATCCTGATGCTACTATTTCTGCAGAACTGTGTGATTTAGAGGTAATGCATTAATTCTTTCCTTCCACCCATCTTCTTGTGTAAAAGCTCTTGTACAGACTTCATTTTGTGGGTTTGCATGATGCTCCCGTTGCTTAAATGTTATTAGGAATATTAAGGCTGGACTTGTGGCATTGAATAAGTAATCAAAGTATTTATACAGACACCCAAAACCAGACAGGACAGCTTTTTCTTGGTGTAATTTTTTGCAGAGAATTGAGTCTACAGTTATCCTTCCTAATTCAGCTGATGTTTATCCAACATTAAGGGCCAAAGATGTGTTCTTTCTTTTATGCCTAATGATGTGTTTATACTATTTTCTTTTTGAAGTCAATCTGTTATTGCGCTTCTCTAAAGTGATAAGCTGATGTGATTTAATATGGCTTAATTCTAGAGAAACTTGTATGATGAAAAGATCTTGCTATCTTTTTCATTTGTCCATTCATATCTTTCCCACCTGTGGAATAAATAGAGACCTAATAAAGTGACCAAACTCATCAGAAATGCTTTTCTAGATCTGAGCGCCCACCTTTATTTCCAGCCAGACGTGAGTCATCCAGTATTCAAATTATGTTTTTGCTGTTGGATTGAAGTGTCCTTGCACCTACTTACACTAGCAGGAGAAATGTAGCATAATATTGACCTCTGTTGGGTTCCTCTCTACATGTACCGTAAAAAGAGCAAGCATATGTTTCCTTTTTCTGTCTCAGAAGCTCTTAGTGCAATATAAGAAATACTTAATTGAAGAGTCTGTGCAAAGGGAGGGGAATTATCCTTCTGTTCTGTGTTGGTTTTGAAGCATTTATGTGGCTATGCCAGTGTGAGAAGCTTCAGAAATTGAGGATACAAGTTTATTCAGTGCAATGAATCAAATGGCACACCTCTGCAGTTTATGCCAGGGAACATGCAGTGGAAGAAGCAGTAGATTTTATTTCCTATTATTTTATACTTAGATCCTGAAGTATCCTATTTTACTTGTGTATGGAACTGCTTTCCACTTTTTCATATTGTTTGATGTTTGCCAGCTCTCTTTCATGGAGGATTCTTCTAGCCAAATCCAGAACCTGAAATTTAAAAAGGAAGGCACTCCAAAAAATATTTATTGTGGTTTTTGAGTTTTATAACTACTTTTTTTTTTTTTCTCTTGGAAGTAACATTTGGTCCTCTTTGTATTTCCAAATATAATAGCAAAGTCATTTAAATGTGGGGATATCGCGAGAAGAATGGTTTGGCAAGAGAAGGAATATTTCTAAATGAGATCCCAACAAGAATGTTTCTGGCTAAGCTCGGTTTTGGAACATGCTATCTAAACCCTTGAATTTCTGGGAGGCTTGGAGTTTCCCTCTGGTGACTCACACATGTTTAATAGAATAAAATAAGAAATTCATCAAGATTAGCTTTGCTGCTCTTTTTAACTATGTGCTATACAGTTCAACATAGGCCATACAAAAGTATCCACGACAATAATTATTCCTACCTCTAGATGTAGTTTTAACACCATAATTGCTGTTTCAGCTATGAAATGTCCAGCTGGGTTAATGTATCTTTCTAAACAGAGGGACCTTTACTCTGTTGTCACGTCCTAGATCCCCTATCCTACCATTGGCAGTATGACCGCATTCACTTCAGTTAAAATATCTTAACAAATCTGGTGTACGCTTAGAGCTAAACATGTACTTCAAGCAGGCATAAAACGCTTCAGGGTCCCGCAGAATGGGAAATGTGGCAAGCATCTTAAGGGACTTCAGAGGTGTTTTCGCCCCTGCATCATTTGCACTGGGGAAGCTTCACTGTAAGTCAGGAAAAAGCAAACCTAAATATGAATCGCTAGGGACAGAATGACCCTGAGCAACAAGAGAGTCCCCAAACTAAATACAATTCACTTCACTGTTTCAAAGTACCATTAAGATGCAGAATTAGAAACATCCATTTGTTGTTCTTTTTATAGCACAGCCAAGTGACTTGGAATTTTAGCTTGTCCCTGCCAAGGATTGCTCAATTTTGAACAAAAAGTCCTCCACTATAATGTTAAAAAAGCACCAACCATCAATTGAATGCTAATCTTTATATTCTATGATACATCATTCCAAGAATGCTACCATTAAAAAAATGTGAATTCTATTTTTCATAAGTGATGGATTATTGTACCAAGCTGTGTATTTTCCAGTAAAGTGTCCTTTTATTTGTCCTGTGTGATTACTAGTTTGTGGAAGTATGTGTGGGGTCATTTTAGTGCTGTGGGAAAATGGAGCACTCTTCTGTTAAAATCAGTAGTGAAATCAGAAGCAAACTATGCTCTGATCATCATAGGCATGTGTTTAAATATTGCTTTCCTTAATTGGCTATGTTCTATTTACTTAAAATGAACAATTTGGCAAGTTTTTCTCCCTTGACAACAGCAACGCGTAAACCATTTTATAAGTTTGGCTGTTAAAATCAGATTTGTAATGTAAACCACAATATTCCAGGGTTGTTACTGTTGCTCAACCGGTTATTTTAGCTTGCCATTGTTTTATAATTGTGCACCTTTAAATATTCTGGTTCTGTTTATAATTTATGCAAAACTCCTTGCTACAAAATAGCCCAATAATATTGATCATAATTTTCTTTTTGCTCTCGCTCTTCCCTTGGATCATCTGTGTGAAGATCAGTGCATTATAGGAGAGATTCAATCTGGAGGGGGAGATTAGAGCGCATCTCTGTAACCACGGTTAAACTATTCGGGGCAATATTTAGAAATTAGGGAAAATGGACCAATTCCTGCAAGTTCAGCTTGTGGAGAATACCGTGTTTTTGTTAATATATTTATTTATTTTCAAGAGAAGATGGAACGCTATTCTTTCCCCAGAAAGCAGAAGCCACCCTTCTGGCAGGTGGAGGTCCTCGCCAGGGAAGGCTGTACTGCTCTGACTGCCTCATTTTCCTGCTCAGCATTTTGGGGAATGGGCAGGGTGAGAGAGCCCAGGACACAAGATAAGAGTTATTCAAGGGTGGTGAGGCTGAGGTGATTTGTTAGAAAACTTTAAAAATCGGCTTGTTGAGGGATACCTTTCAAGAAGGTCTTCCCATGGCATCAGCGCTGCTTCTGGAGCATCCAGCCTTGAGTGCTGAGTTTCTCCTTCCTAGTAATACTGCCTATTTTGATAGCTATGATGGTGCCCTGTAAGCACCTCAGCAGAGAAAAAGTTAAATTTATGCCTTTGAAACTTCCTCCAGGGGATTTTCTGCAGCTGGGTTCTATGTCTTTTTGACACAGAGCAGGAATAAATTGAGCTCAAAATGTTTCTCAGTTTGGTAAATGCCTAAATATAATAAAATATAATGATTAGGACAGGAATACTTTTCTTTCCATAAATTAATACATCTTGCACACATTTCATGGCATATAGCCATGTTTTCTATAACTGCATTAAATATATATATAACGCTTAATCCATCTTGGCAAGACAATTCAGTCCTTCACTAGTGGTGTAACCATCCGTCCTTTCTCATAGCGAGCAGTACACAGCTAATAGTGCATAGCACACTTCGAGTCCAGGGTTGTACTTGAAAAATCATCCATGTGAAACTTGTGGGATTTGTGAACATTTCATGAGTAAACTGGTCACCATCCAAATACTTATGGGCAATAAATAATACAACTCTCTGAATAACCAGCAGAGTGAACTCATCATGTTTATTCACAAAAGTATTAATCAGAAGTTTTGTAGTATCCAACCAGCTACACCGCTGACCTACCGCATGAATTTACTAGGATGGCTATGGCCATTATTTTCTAAGGATATTTGGGCAAACTACTATTAGTTTAAAAATATCATTTCACTGAAGCTTTTTCTTTTGGTTTCCTTTAGTTTTCAGACTGAACTACAGTGCCTCTGACACAAATGACAGAAGCCGAGTTAAAAGCAGATTAAAGAAGTTCATCTCCCGAAGACCCTCCTTGAAAACATTGCAAGAAAAGGGACTTATTAAAGGTGTGTTTGGTCTTACGTATTTTTTGGAGTAAAAAGTAAAAATTCACAAATTAATTTTTCATTCTCAGTTAAATGAATAAGTGCATCGGACAAATAATTCTTGGATATGGTTTTGTTGCTGTATCTCATAAAACTTTACAGTGCTGAACTGCAAAGAAAATATCAATGTATGGTTACATCTATCTCTGTGCTATCTGACTGCTGCTTTAATTTCTCTGCTTCGGTGTGCATGTGGTAGAGGCTCCTCCATTTAACACAGGCACTCACCATGCACATTGCAAATCAACATGCTGCACAACTCCATTTCTTTTTAAGAAAAGAATATTGATATAGTTTTATATTTCACAATCCAAAATAGGAACTTCAGATGCTGTGCTGACTAATTTGTTTTCCAGGGTAGGCTGGAATAGTTTCTGCTGTCTTCTCTCATTATTTTTCTAACTTGCCAACAAAATACATTTTTAACAATTTAAAATGCATGCCAGTGTATAATAAAAGCTTTGAATCTGTGACTTTTTCCTACTCCAATTTCTTGCTAAGTTGGTCAGCCATCACTTTCACATATCCTCAAAAAATTGTTCCTTTGATAAAACGTGTTTGTTAGTTTATCCAAGAAGTAAACGTTTAGCTAAGAAACTGGTAGTTAACTTGAAGGCAGTAGCATTCTGACCACTAATAATCAAGCAAAGCCATGTTTTTAAATATTGTCTGGAATAATGCTTTAAAAATTTACTCACTCCCAAATTATTATGTGTGAAACCCACAACTGCACATGCAAATTGAGTAGAAAGAGGCATTTTGCCAGCAATCCCCGTCAATCTCTGGCGTGTGAGTTTTCCAGTGGTGCGTCAAAAATGGCAAGGGGTGTTGCTAGTGTGTACTAAACTTGTCTGTCCTGAGCCAAGAGATTGACCCCAGCCAGCAAAAGCTAAAGCAGCCACAAGAGTTAAACACCAGCTGGGCCCATGTCTGAAGAGAAGAAGATTTTATGAATTAAGTTCTTATGTTTTTAGATACATGCAGATACGTTCAGTTGCTTACTGTAAGGAAGTCTTCATTATATAAAGTCATTATGTGCCTTAGTGACGAGCTTCTGCTTCTAACTGCCACAGACACTTTAAAAAATGTCATTTATACCCACATATATGTGTGTGAGGTGTGCACACACTCACACACCAAACTTTCAGGATCTGTCCTTAAAGACTCATAGTATCTGATTTCGATACAGTGGAGGGTGTTACCTCTTTGAAGTGCTCTGTGGGTTGAGGGTGGGATTTGAATGCATCATATTAGTTTGTTTCAGTTATTACAGTAATAGAGTAGTAATTTATAGTCTTTTAATTTCTGGATTTAAGGGTAGGGGTTTTTTTTTTTTAGTTTAATAAAGTGTGGCTGATGAATCTCCTGCGGTGTTACATAGGGATCAGATGTGATCCCTGCTAACAAATCCAGATTCATTAGCATAACTCAAATCCATCCTCTAATATATCTCTCTAGGAAAGACAGATGCATTTGGGCTTGGCTACAGTTGCATTAAGCTCTGAATTCATAAAAATAGCTTGGTTCTACCTGGGATACTCTTCCATGGATAACGAAGAAGCATGATTTGTGATTCAGAACTGGTACCCGGCATGGTTTTATTACCAAACTGATGTTACCATGAAGAAAACATGTTAGTTATCTACCATGAAGTTTCATTAGGATTAGGTTTTGGCCATGCAAATGAGGCAGGATTCATTAGCACGGCTTAATTCCAATCTAGGGTAAGTCTATGTGAAATGCTTATTTGATAAGGTTCCTTCATTGTCTTCACCAGAGTTTATCCCTTAATCTGTTAAAATGTTATGAAAATGCAGTTGCACTGCTTATACAGAGACCACTTTTAAATGTTAATTTTTAGGCTCACATTAGAATATTTTTAAATCACAAAATGCAACCATCCAGATTAAAAGTGAAAAGCCTGCCAAATTTTGTATTATAAGATGCATCTATTTATTTTTCTAAAGGTGACTTAAATGGTTGCAGAAACCTCTCAAAACTATTTATTTGCTCGTTTCTTAAGGGAAAAAAATGTTAACCAATTTTTACAAGAAAAAATTCCTCCAGCTCTGAGAACATGCATACTAACTTTTATCCCATAGGGAAATACTTCTGTCAGAACTGTAAATCCCTTAAAATAGGGGCTCGTAATAAAAGTGTGTCTAAAGCCTTGCAGGACATCTCGGTACCGAATTTCTGACAAAGAGCTGTTCTGTGTGCTAGTGAAGAATTGATATAAATATCTGTGAAGCGTGTGGTGTTAATTACTCCAATGCAGTGGCACTGTAGGTGCTGTGAAAACCTTCACTTTTCATCAAGTGCTATTCATATTTGCCAGGGGCACTATAAAGCTCTCAAATCTATATTGATTTTTTACATTGTATGTCACATTGGAACCAAAACTCCAATAAATTTAACACGTAAATTATAGTCATGAGTAAATACATTTTAAGGTGGTAAGTTCACTTAAACACAGTTCTGTGCTCTGTTAGTCACTGATGTGTACACACTTGGCCAGAAGACTCAACACATTTCTCCGCATTAACCAAATTTGGGAATACAGGCTTCAAAATTAAATAGCAGTTTGATCTCCTGGGGTACTTTGTTCTGCCAACACTGTTATCAGAAAATCTAGAAATTATGTGATTGTCATTTAACTCTTAACAAAACTTTGTTTATGTAGGATGTAGCAAATATCGATGTAGTAAATAAAGTAGGTAGTTAACAAATGAGAACTAGGAGGATAATAATCAGACAAGGGAATGTAGCAGACCAAAGTGTAAATGTTAGTTGCATGTTGATCTGAAAATGAAGACGCGCCAACGCTTTACATGACAAAAAGTTATTTTTGTCATCAGTCCCGTTTGCTTTCTAGTCCTTTGTGTAAAAGCAGCCAGAAAGGGAACTGCACGTTGGCTCCATTCATTGCGATGGGCTGGTTGCTGGGGTGTTTCGTGCTCCGGCGAGAGCTCTAATGAAGATCGTCAGTCCTTCTCGTTCCATCTCACTCCTGCTTACACAAAATATCTTTGGTCTAGAAGCATCTTGAGTAGTTCCTGAGACGATACGTAATACAGTATTTTTGTGTAATACATATGCGTCTATATGCACACGTGTGTTCATATACATCCACACATGCACACAAACCTAGAAACAGTAAACGAGGCATGTTCCATGTCTGCCATTTTAACAGTGTTATTTTGAGAAGAACTGTGTTCAAATTTATATGCTAGGGCAGGGGTCCTCAGTTCCTCGGGACTGAAATATTCTCAGAATTTACAGAATCTGCACTAATATGCTAGAAAAATAATATATAAATCTTCTCTTTCAAAACTACTTTATAGTCTATAATTGAACTTTGATCTCTATGTTTGAGCTTTGTCATGATTTAATATTACCCAAAATGAATTGCCAACCTTCAACTTGATATTGGCCTGCTAACTTCCTGATTTCTGAGCCTTTCTAGTCCACACACACACACACACACACAAAAAAAAACCCAAACAACAAACCAAAAAAAACACAACTTCTGTGAAACTGTGATTTTAAAGCTATGGTGGTTGTGTTGGTAATAGACTATCACAAAATACACTTTCAGTAAATGGTAAAAAAGCATGAGTAACAGCAACATAAATGGCACTGTGGGAAATGAGGAAAATGCAGCTATGCAGCTGGCAAGAAATTAATTTAGGGTTTTTGGGAGTGGATTTTTTTTTTTCCCAAAAGCTAGACACCGAAGGAACTTCATTGAATTTATTTCGTAAGTTAAGTTAAGGCAAAAACAAATACAGCATAGAAATTGGAATGGTTACAACTGTTTCAAGATGAAAATAAAAGCCACTCAATTGCTAGTGAAAGGAACTAGCTGTGATTTGGCTTGATAGCCTATAGAACAGGGCTCAGCATATGTTGGCGGTTGTGCAGATAGCAGCACAGAGATCATCAACCATTTTATTTCCAGACAAGGGAAAAGTCTTTATTGTCTCATATGTCTCAATGGACCTTGGAGTAGTTCAATGTAATGAATGTAACGCTCATGAGAAGTCCAAAAGAGTAGATTAAGACCTACCTTTGGTGTTTTCTGTAATTCTGCGTTATGCAGGAATTTAGCAAGTGATCTGGTGCCCATAATAACTTACGGAAAGTAAGGAAGTGTTCCCTTTGACTTGCAGGGACAGTGGGTCACAAGGGTGTTTCTTTCTTTCTTTGACCACTACATGGACTTTTGGAAGTACATTTGCCAAACCTGTGGATGGTCAAACACTGAACAAAGTGATTTTTTTTTATTTTTTTTTTCCTTAGACATGATGGTCAGAAATAATTCAGATAATTTTAAAATATCTCATTTTTGGAGACCTGTTTTGAGGAGTACAGTAGATTCACTCTCTTTGAATTCAAACGAGCTATTGTCCCCAGTAAATCACCATAATTTCTTAAAAGAGACCCGTGTTTGTAGTACTCCCTGTTTTCCCTTTTTCTGAGAATGTGAAACAAATCTGGCAGCTCATATGCCACTTAATAGTAACTGTTCACAAATGTAATTTTTTTTGTTAAATTGATGACCACCACAGATCAGCAATATATAGTAAATCTCCAAGTTAAAAGGACTGGCAAGATTCCCAGCCAGCATAAATCAAGGGAGCTCCATTGACAACCTCGCTGACTTCAGTCAGCTGAGGACCCGGTCCACTTATTGTAAAAGCGTTGTAGCATTACTTGGAGCCCCAGTCTGGGATCAGCATCATTTTAATGTCTGACTTAATATGTCTGACTCTACAGATTGAGCAGCTAGAAGAAGTCACCTTTCAGAATATGGCTCCTTCCAACCACATCCTTTCCCCCTCCAAACAACTCACCACTGTGGTGCCTACTGTTGTGTCCCCTCTTTCTGCACAGTCCTCTCTTATTTTGCCTTTTCATTCTCTTTCCCCCTTTTTCCTCCCAACATTCAAACAGAAACAAAGAAAGAAAAAGCAACTTAGATGTTGATACAAAGCTCTGGTAGTCCAGCAGTTCAAATGTAGAAGAATTAACTCTGCTCCTGGAAGGCACCGGTTACATAGATATAATTCACATTTTAAAAAACTTGGGGATTACACCATTGTACCTTCTCTTCCTGTGTCAAAATTTGAGCTTCTTCCTGAGAAATGGGAATATTAGCCATGCCTTTGCCTGTTTTTTTAATAAAGAACACTGAAGTATGAGCTCCTTCCAAGTGTGGCCACATCTCATCTGTGGACACCAAAAACAGTTAAACAATGACATTCTTGGTGAGGATGTGGCTTTAGTGATTTTGTTTTAATTGTTTCTTTTCCAGAAGTATTGTCTCCCATAGACTAGATTTCTGCAGCTCAGAATTAGTGGCTTTGCCGCAGCCTGCGAGAGCTACTCAAAAAGTGTAGCTCTGTCAGGCTCAGGGAAAACTTGAAGCTCACCAGAACGAGCAATTCATTGCAGCTGTAATCATCATTTTATATTATACAACTTGCAAATGTCCATTCCCTCCTCTTCTGGTGTCTCATTTTATATCCATGTGCAAAGCTGTCACACACCCCACCATCTCAAGCAGAAAGTTTAATGCACAGATATCAGGGACGTGTAATGTAAACCATACCGCCAAACATATTATGAATATATTGCTCTTCTTAAAAATGCTTGTTGGTTTTTCATACTACAGTATTGACTAACTGTCTGCGTTTGATGTATGGTTTACCAGCCTGATGTAGACTTATGGTTAGAGCTTAACTTGTTAGTTCTGCTTTTGCAGCCAATTCAGAATAACTACAGATGCCCCAAGATATTAAAATTGACTGCTCAAATGGACTCAGTGTGGGAGTTTCATTGGTTTTAAATTGATAACAGCTGAAAGAGTGAATGATTAAAGCTGTATATGGGCATAGTATGCAGCTCCTTTGTACAAGCTCTTGTGAACAGAATCCACTGTATGGGAATTGCCTTTGTTCTAATAAAAGATATTTCTGAACAATTGTTAGTTTAAATTTTTAAATGATGAAACAAGGGCATTTCAGGAGCCTATAGAGGAAATAATTCCTGAGAAACTGGAATAACTCTGAGATGATAAAGTGGATTTCTATTCAGAGGGGAGCATTTAAAGTTAAGTAGCATTCCATAAGGTGGTAATTGTGTCTATTTCCCAGGCATTTGAGTTAAATAAGCTGGATAGGAAACATAAACTGTCATAAGAGGAGGTTGAGAGTGTTGTGTACATCTTTTTTTTTTTTCAAGTCATAAAAAAAAATGAAGTTTTGAAAGGCCTTATCACAAATAAATCAAAGAAAGGCTTTTTTGCTTCTTTTATCCCTTTGGGAGCAGTTCTTATTTTTTGAAAAAAAATGTCCTGGATAGTTTCCCTTTAAACTAGTTTTAAAATATATACACACACCTATAAAATAATAGGAAAATAATATTTTAATCTTAGTTACACATAAATCTAGTTTACAAAAGTTAGTACTTTGCCATTCCTATAATTCCTTGTTTTCAAAATACTGCACAAACAAATTTCAACTGAGTTTTCCTCAACTATCCCCGTGACCTGAAAGAGTATAAATATGGCAGTGTAACTGCTGCCATTCCCATGTTTATGTACAGAAACAGATCCAGCAAAAAATCAATTGACTAGAGAGAGTCATGGAGTTTGCGGTTCAGGAGTACCCAGAATTCAGAGTATTCGAATGACTCATGAGATCACGTACTTATAAATACTCATGAAGTTCTAGAAGGGGAAAAAAAAAAAAAAATAATAAATCCAAAGCTCCTGTGTGTCATTGCTTTGCCATAGTTTCTCTTAATGCCCAGCAGCTATTAATGCTGATTTGCTGCCCCTTCCATTCAAGACAAAAATCCTGAGTGCCTATTTTCTGAAGAAGAGGGGTTTTAAAGCTTAACTGCAGGATACAGGATGTGACTATATCCATATATTGAAAGGTACATAAAATGAGGTTAGACATTTTGCTGGAGAAGATACAGAATCTGCACCCAGAAAAGAAGTAATGGACTAGGTGAGAATTGTGTAACAGTTTCCAGTCTTTTTAAAATTTTCTCCTAGAAATACCAAGTATTCTGCATTCATACTGGGGATTGAAATAGTAACTGCAAGATAATCCGGGAAGCTGGCTATAAAGTGGTTATAACAGAGAAGAGAAGCTGCAGAACACCCATGCATTAATTTTGTTTCAGTTCTTCATGTGCTGCTATCTAAACACAGTGCAGTTCTCTGCCTGTTTTCTTCTGAAATTGTTTACAAGTATCTTTGTCCACCAAATAAGACACATTTTTACTTCTTTTTAACATAATTTACATTGGACACCATTCCATATTATGCAAAGAATTTGACAGGTCTTTGCTAAAATTTTAAAAAACAATTAAGATGTCAAAAGAGGAAGTGCTAGTACATTTTAATCATAAATCTCTGTATATATAATTACCACTGAAGGCAGCTATAAATGTTTTATGAAGAAAATGTAACCAGACTGTGCTTTGTCAGAAACATAACCCCAAAACATGTAACAGACTGTTCGCTAATGCTTAACGCCACACATGCACACAACCTTCTTCAGCGTAGTTCTGTGAACCCAGTCCTCCATCCCTTCTGCAGCCGAAACTCCGACTAACTGAAATTCAGGCTTTGATGTACTCTACCAGAATGCAGATCACATGCATCGGGAGGTGCTGGAATAAACTTCCCTGATACATGTTAAGAAGTCCAAAGTCGTTATGCACCCTCATTTCCCTAATTGTTCCCTACTCTGGGGTATTAGGAAAGAAAAGGCAATCGAGTTGCTCTTGAAATCTAAGCTTGGTGAGAAATAGTAGTGAGTAACGGTAGGAAAGCGGAGCTCCTTGCAAAGCAGAAAATAAGCAAATGGGCTTTTGCCTGTTAGTAGAAAAAGGTGCGCTGCTTGGCAGCAGAAGGACTCAGATTGATTATGGCGGAGGATGGTGGGACTGGCTACGGAGGAAATATCCAGTGCCATGGGAGCTGTAGAGCACAGCAGGAGCTCCTGCTGTTCTGCAAGTGAGCGTGCTTATTGGGTTTGCTCTGCAGAGCTCGAGCTTGTGTGAGCACCCCTCAGCTACCTATACAAACATTTTCAAAGCCTCTACGCCAAGTTCCAAAACGTTGTACTCTGTTGGAATGCTATATGGAGACTGTCTCTTTGGATAAATGACGATAGTACACTCCTATTGTTTGAGCATTTAACTGGCTCCTATTGAGTAGTTTCTTTCATCTGTTTGATTCATTTTGATTCTAGCTGACATCATCACCGTTACTGATTGCTCTTTTCATAATTTCTCAAAGATATGGAGTGGAAATGAGGTGGAGGAAGCTAATTAGTAATCTGAGGAGTTTAACCTGCTTATACAAATATGCTTTAAGATCAACATTCAAAGTTGCTGAAAACTTTGAAATCATAAAATCTTAAAGGTAGCATTATCTGCTTAAATGAATATTCATCAAAGAAACAACACAAATCACAAATCAAACTTGGTGTAAGATGCAATACTCATCAAAAGACATCTAGTGCATTCCATTTTTTAAACAGGTAATTTGATGACAAAAAAAGACCCTGTTGTAAGGATGAGATCAAATTGTACTAAGTCCTACTGATGCAAAGTAACAAAGCCCTGGCATCCCTACGGTACTCCATGGCAAGAGAGAAACTCCGTATGCGCAGAAGAGACAGGCTGGCCAACAGCATGACTTTCAAGGTTGGACCGACAGTTAATATCATGTAGAATTTTGGATTCAACAAGATATGTAGCTGTATCTCTAGAATGGCCTTCGCTTTTTTATGGCAGGTCCAAGCAAACTCCAGAGAGTGCAGCCTCCAAGCCTTAGAAAGGTCAAGGTCTAAATGGCAGTTGAAACTGGAGCCCAGGGGAAGTATCAAGTGCCACGGGCAGCAGGTATTGAGAGATCTGCTTCTGTGGCAGATGCTAACAGCCACTAGGACTCAAAAAGGATTTCTTTCCAGCTTTGTCAGTCCATCTTCATAGCTGAGTTTTTAATTAATATGAAAGCTCAGAAGAGCGAAAAATCCCACTACTAATAATACGCTTTAACGTGTTTTCCTCTTTTTTTCCAAATGTAGATCAAATTTTTGGCTCCCATTTGCACTTGGTTTGTGAACACGAGAAATCTACAGTCCCCCAGTTTGTAAGACTGTGTATAAAAGCCGTTGAAAAAAGAGGTGAGTACCTGAATATTTAACAGTATTTTTTTTCCTCTACTAGTAATCAAAATTTTCGCCTTGTAACTCTCTTCGAATTGCCAGGGTAGGCAGGCAGGTCAATTTATAATATAGCTATGAACTGAACTATATCACATTCTGCATCTTCATTTTCTTTATATGATAAGAAACTAATAGAACCCGTTCATGCTGATTATTCCTTATATTTTGTTTGACATGTTGTTGGTTTAGTCTTTCTCTGGGTAAGCAAAAGCGAAACATCAATAAAATGTCAGTAACTTCCATTCTGAAGTCTCTGGTGAGTGTAATGCCAATACTTTTTCCTAAGTCCTGAATTGTATTCAACCAAAATAAATATTATTCTGGTGTGACCAGATCTTTTTTAATGCGTGCAGGTGTCTAATTTTTACAGTTATTTTAAAAAGCCATAATATTGTAAGAATATTGGAATGAGTATTCATCCTCATTAAAAGTTTTGATTAAGTTAATAAGAAGGATTTTCGTGGTATAAAAAGATATGTTTAACACCGTTGCCTGCCTTCCTTTCTTCAGAGTGTATCTTCTCTCATTGAAGGTCATTTTCTTTGGAAGGTACATGCGGTAGATGCAGAATCTTAAAATGTATTGTATAAAAATGTGAGGCTTCATCACCATCTGTTACAAGTTTACAACTTGTTCCAGGGATCTGGGGAAACATATATCTTGCAAAAGATAGAAAATTTATTTTCAGAATAAGGCTGGGTGAACCCATTGTCACTGCCATACACTGGAGTCTCAGAACAAGAGAACCAATGAAAAATAAAAAGCTACTTAGACCGTTAACCACAAAGGAAAAAGCTATTTTCATTCCATTATTTTTACCTGGTTTTATAGTGAAAGGTGCAATAAAACTACCCTGGAGTTTCAAACTCTGGGAAATTCATGCTTTAATTATACAGCAAAGAGAGCACTGGGATATTATTACTCCCAGAATGATTGGCAGGAAGTCAGAGAGTAACAAACTGGAGATCGTTCGGTAGGGGGAGATAGTAGCATTGGGTTTTTGGAGGAAGGCCGGAGGCTGAGGAAAGAAAGAGAGAAAGAAAGGGGAGAAATGTGTGAAGAGACTATTAATAGTGGAGGAATTGTGAGGAGAAATTCAGAACATGAAAAGGAAAGGCAGAGATTAGATTATAAAAATGCCACGCCATGCAGAACCTGTCTAATTGACTGTTCGGTTACGATCTTAGCACAGGTTCTTCAAAAGATGCACTAGATATTTCATAGATGTTTTGTGGTATCTGACCACTCCTCCAGGAGAAGTGAGGCCAGAGGTCTCTGCACTGCTGAACTGTAATAGAAAAATCCAAGAAATCTAATTAGATGTTTATTGTCCGTGTGATTATCAGAGGAATGTTCACGGAAGAAAATGAAAATACTGCTGCTTCTTCAGAGGAGTTCGTCCTTTGGAGTATTGCATTAGTGTTCTCGTGTTTCCTTCGAACTTGCTGTGACTTAGAGAAGTTTACCCCTTTTAGTAAGTCTAGTACGTAAATAAAAGCTAATCATATGGCATGAGATAAAAATTTCATTTTATCACTGTATTTATGAGTTTATATTTGATATACAGTTTTTTCTATTATTATATTCTTGGATTAAGATGCTTGCATTTACTCACATTCTATTTACTCAAAGTGTTGTTTTTACTAAGTTCTGGCATAAACTATCTCAGGACAGCAGTAATTTATGTGAAGCTAAGTCCAATGTTTATGCAAGCTTCTGATGACATTTTATGCCGGGGTTGGTATTAGGAAGCAGTATGTGGAGGTGCCAAGTCTCCCGGCATGGCTGAGACTCAACAGATCTGAAACCCTCCTCTTAATGGCCAGATATGCCTCCAGCCAAGATACTCAACTGCAGAGTCATGGGAAATACTTATGTACCAATTATGGGAAAGGCACATTTAATGAAAACTGTATGTTTACTTTCATAGTCTTAGTAAGATGGCCTAGATACTCAGTACAGCTGGCATATTGGCTGTTGTAGAAAAGCTTTTTTTCCTATTTAGAAAATATATCGTCTACATACTGTAACTGTACCAAAAATGTTACTTGTGTCCTTCGTGTAACAAAAAGGATTGTTAGGAAAAAAGACCTTAGGAGACGAACCCTAAATGTTCGTACTTTGCTGAACGGTTGTGTTCTTATTTATCAGCTCATGGGTTTAATTGCTATTTACCTACTGATTTTCTATTTGGTTTTCTCATTTTTAAAACATTATCACTGCGCACAGAAAGAAAGTCTAGCAGTGATCTGAATAAACCATATTAATTAGTGCGTTTTCCTGTGTAGATGAGGTTACATACAATAGCCAACTGTAGTAATATTCTCCCACAGATTAAAAATGTAGAGGGTGTCATTAACTGTTGGCAATGTTTCCTGTTTAGTTACACTATTTTTAAATGAATATCTACATTGAAATCAAAGGAATTATTCTGAAAGTATTTTGCTGCATCTTAGATCAGATTTTGGTCATTTACCCCCTAGGCTACTGTTTGCTCATCCACCATTTCAGGACAGGGGTGCTTTATAAGGCCTGGTCTAAAAATTCTTACACCATAACACATATTTATCTATCCAACAAGGATGCACTTGTTTAAGAGCGAAGTCCATTTTTCTCAGCTTCTTTTGCTACTTGTAGTTATTGAAACAGGACTGGGAATCAGAGGGTCCTTCTACATTTACTCAGCCATCTTGCAGAATTAGTAGTGGAGTTTAACAGAGTCAATAAAAATGTGTCCATTCTTCTAAACTTGCAAGGCAATTGTCACATTCAATTTTTCTTTTGTTTTTTAAGCAAGCTGAGTTTTTGTCTTCATTCTTCCTGTATTATTTATTCATTCATTCATAATTTTTGACTAATTTCTTGTCCTGAGTACGTAGCTGTACAGACCTGTGCCACGGAAGTCAATAGTATCTAGGCAAAGAGCGTGTCTAATCCAATATCCTAAATAGAAAAAACCTCTCGTGTATATGATGTAACATGGTGAGGGTAAGAGAATAATTGTCAACCATGCAATGATCAGATTTGAAGAAATACAGTGGCTACTCAAAGATTTTAACATTTCTTTACTTTCTACTTTCTCGGGGACTTGGAGGGAAAGTGTTTTTCAGGGAACAGTGTATTCCTTGTTTTTTTCCGTGTAGTCTTTCACTTCGCCATCAACACCTACCTTGGATATACCTCAGGCTTTTCAGGGGCTCTCTGTTGACCTTTTCCGATCTGTATTCCACACTTCTTCTTGTCCCCAGGAAGTGTCTGATAGGTAGCCCCAACCCCGAGCTGAGCGGGGCAGCAAGGGAAGCCTGGGACAATCCTCCCAGTGTATTATAGCTCTCATGCTCTGCACCCTGCCAAGGGTGGGGCCCATTGCAAGATTTCTGGGCTTTCTAGGCCAGATATTATTTCCAGTCATTTCTTGAGTCGCCTATTTATTTTGTTATCCATGACCCTTTAAAAGGGCTGGCTGGTTTTTTGCTTCTTTTTTTAAAAAAAAAAAAAAATATGAGAAAGGCATGAGTAGAACACATTAAAAAAAAAAAAAAAAATCAGCCTGCATTGTACCTAAACAAAATGCCATCCAGTACTTCTCATAGTAATGTTTTATCGTGCGAAAACAGTCTGATGCTAAACCTTTTTCCAGGGATGATCATTTGTCTGTGTGTCTAATGACAGAGTAAATGAACACCCCAAGCAGTCAGTATCTAAACCTATCGAGGGTATCCAGTGTAGTTGAGGTTTTGTAAAGAGATACAGTACTAATGCTCCAGGGAAATATAATTTAACTTTCATCTCTCTTTTGAAACGTCCTTCATTTTCTCCCTCCATTCCCAAATCCAAGTTAGGGCTCTCAAATCAGCCTAAATGACTTGAAAAATGACACTGCAGGCAGCAAAGCTGATGATTGCAGGTACCTTTTCCATTCCACACTGGACATTGCAGACATTGTTTTCTGTTGCTTTTCTTGGAGCACAGGATGCTCTGACAAGAATGATACACAAAATTACATATTTGATTCAATGCCTAAAAGCCACCCTGGGATCCATAACCTTGCTTAAAGATTTAAGAAAGACCTTTAGTCCACTTCTGAGAAGGTTCTTAGCTTAGAAAACTTTATCTTTCAACTTTACTTCTTAGCAGCTGTTATGTTTTTTTGCTGTCGTTTGTTTGACAGGATCCAGTTATAGGTTCCGATGTCTGTTTAAAGAAACAGGGAGGTTGTTGGCTTTAAAATTCCCTTACTGCTTGTGTGTTCAACATTTTCCCAGGCTTTTCTACATAGTTTGCCAAGTAAAGGGACTGACCTTTTGTAGCAAACACTTTTTCATTTCTAAATGCTCACTTTGATTTTTGTCCCATTTTATGCTCATTCCAAACTGTTTACAACCCACTAAAAATGACTGTGAATTATATGTTTGTGTAATGGATTCCTTTTGTGGTCAGAGTGGAATGTTTACTTTGAACAATTAGTTATCTTTGGGCAGATTATAGTGACCTGAAAAAAGAATGGCTAAAATTATTATAGTACCTTAACTATTTCCTTTTGTTATCTTCTCTGTTTGTCCAATGTATTATTTACTGAGTTTCGTTGCTCTGAGCCCCAGTGAACAAATCATGTTAAATAAGAGCAGTGACAGAAAATCCCTGAGCGTAGGACTCTTGGTTTGGGGGGTTTGATCTGCTGGGGTAGGAGCGGCTACGCTGGCGAGACTGCAGAAGTGACCATTACAGGCTGGGCGTGCAATTTTCAGAAGACGTGGTTTTGAAAGAAGTTTGAAGTGCTTGCTCTCTGAAAATCCGATTTCTCAAAGGTGTCCCAAGTGTGACACCCCAAAGTGCCTAAAATCAAGACTCAGCTTGGCTGCGATTTGCTTATGAGTAGTGTCATTGCAGAACTTCACACGCACAAAGTCTCATACCCCAGAATATTTGGCGTTTAAGGAAGAAAACGTCTTTATGGGCAGATGATAAAGTACCTTATGGGATGTACTACAGAAATACAGTCATCCCGACGAAGAGAAATGAAGATAAAAACGGTATTTTAAACTACCTCACCTCCCAAATGCCATGCTGCCCTGTGACAGAAGGTTGTGTCCCTTTCATCAGTTTTATCTCTTAATGTAAAAGCTGAAGTGCAGCTAAAAGCACTTTAAAACCTATTTATTAAAAAAAAAAAAGAAAAAAAAAAGAAGAAAGTGATATTTCATTACCTTCTACATCATATACTGCTTAAAAGGTAGTCAGTATTCTGGTAGGAAGTTTACATAGAGGACAGTTCACTTATCTTATGGAGTTAAGCAAAGAGGAAATGAGTTTTAAAAATATAAAGTATTGTGAATACACTTATATAGCTAGGGAAAAAAATGAGTTTTTAAAACAGTTTAATGCTATCTCATTTTCCAATGGAAGAAAACACTGCAGAAGAATTGAAAAAAAAAAAAAAAATTAAAATCCCAAGCACCTCTTAAAGCTGACGACTGCCATGCTGGGATCACTAACTGGCATGGTGTAGTTATCAGATTATAGGCACACAGTGAGGACTGCAGAAGACACGAGGCCTGTGCAGCCAAGGTATGTATTAATAGCCACTATATACAACCTCTAGCAGCTTATATCCCTATATCTATTGTAATACTCCATATTATTAGATTTGTGTTCAGCGGCTTGCTCCTCCAGGGTGTACTTAGCTTAAGCGATTTTTTATTTTATGCATTTGGTTCTCAAAAACGCCTCAGTCCCATTCCTGAGGACCTGAAGACGGCAGTCGGAAAGTACAGGGTAGTTTTGCCAGAGTACGCTCACCACCATCTTTGAGTTTCCGTGAAACGTACAGTGTTCCTGGGCTACTTCCCAGCACGGTTAGACCAAACCCATCAGCTGGTGGCATAAAGGATTTGTTCTGGCAAGGTTTCCTTGAGAAGAAGGGAAACCTCAGGAGACCGACCTATCCTGTGCAGTTTTATATTTCTGTCTGAGTGCAGGATTATTCTCCAACAGCACTTGGCCCCTGAATACCCACTGAAATGTATTTTATTTGTGTTCTCTCTATCGTATCTTTTAACATATTTCTGTCCTCGGAGCAAGAAATTGTTCATGAATAGCAGTTTGTTTCCTACAAGTTCATTCACTGATTTTCAGTACTTATTTTCCTCTGGAAAGGTATTTTCCTAACTTTTCTCCCCCCCCCTCCCCACTTCTCCCAGGCCTACACATGCTTCCTTGCTTACTCTGATATAATTTTACATACTGTTTCCAGTGGCTTTAGAATTCAGTACCCTGAAAGTACAGAGATCATATTGCTCCACCAAATGATCTGAGCTCCCAGTTCTGCTAATTTTGTACTGTTCATTCTTTCCCACTTTGGGATAATCTATTATGCTTGGATCCAGGCACGCACTAAAAGCTAATACTTCCATGAAGAATGTGCAATTTGTACTGTTTAGCTTGTGATGAGATTCCTGAAGTCTTTTATGGTTCTATCTTGTTCCAAGGAGGCTTCTGCTCCCAACTTTTATATGCACTGAATTTTAAAAAAAAAAAAAAAAAAAAAGGAAACAAAACAAACTGATAGGAAAAAAAATTACACACACACAAAAATATCCAGCACTTCAGCAGATAAAGCCTTTTTCCAGGGAATTCTAGTGGGCTGAAGAAAACTGTTTCTGAGGGCATTGAACTATGTTTACTTTAAAGTGGCCAACAAGAATAAACTTAAACATACGGATGAATGCAATATAAAACAACAAAGTTCTGAGAAAAGCCCTTACGAGTTTGTGATTTAAAATGTTTCGGCCTTTTTTTTTCTTTTTTTTTTTTTTTTCTTTTATTCTTCTTTTGAGTGGAAATGAAGAGTGGTTGAATTTAGTGCGAACATATTGGCAAGCTTTCCTCAACCATTTCTGTCTTCAGGCTCAGGCAATCCCGCTATAGCCACCTTTCTTAGAGTAAGAGCCAGTTAATAGCGTTGTGCAAGGTCCAAGTCAGAATTGGCTCTGAAGGGTATTCACTCTGGGGCCTCTGTGTCTGCTAGAAAGCCACATTCCGAGTTAGAAAAAAATATCAAGAAGTGTCAACAGGAAACATCACGGAAGGGCATACAAGACAAATTAGAGAAAAGGAGACAACAGCAGGGGGAGAAAAAAAAAAAAAAAAAAAGGCAAAAAAGCCTTGCAATGACAATGCACAAAAGAGAGAGTAAATGCGTATTTTAAAAATTTGAAAGCAGAGACAGTAAGCTAGTTAGAAGAAGAAAAAAGCCATAAAAAAGGCAAACATTTGAACCAGTTGCCATCTTTGTCATAGTTACCTGATACCTGTTTCATTGATTAATCTGTTCCAGAGAAATGTATCCATTTCCATGAAAAAAAAGGGGATTTGTATTTTAAGCCTTGCCAGTAACAACAAGCAGACACTCAGGGTGCACCGGAGTAACATTTACAATGCCTGGGCCCAATTCATGCCTTGTGTAATTTTATTGCTTTTACTGGAATTACACCAGAGATGAGTTTGGCCTTTTGCCTTTTTCTAGCATTGTATAATATATCTATTAGTGAACGTGTAGAAGGAAACAGGGCATTTTGTCTTCAGAATTTTCCATAAAATCTTTTTCAATAGGCTTAATAAATAAAATAAACCACTTAACCTATGAAATAAAAAAGAATCAAACAACATTCTCTAGATATTAAAATAATGTTAATATACTTTGTAAATCAAGTACTTGACATTTGTACATGCTCAAACAAAAAGTCTAGAGAAATTTAAAGCCAGCTGACTGTCTGTGGCACTTACTCTGTGCCAAAGAGAAAATGAAGGTCCTGACATACCCCCTGGTCAGAGTCAGCTTCAGGGAAGCTCACACATGAGGGTATCCACCTCCTAGCCGTGAAAAAGAGAAAAAGATAGGGGAAAAAAAAAAAATCCTCTCTTTTCCTCCTGAATAAACCGAGAAATGTGAGGCACTATGCCCTAGTACAGTACACATGCCATCGCAGAGAAGGAGCTGGCAGTGTTTCCACTGCAAACCCCATTTAGTCAGACTTTACAGTTCAGCCATTAATAGAACACTTTGGGCTAACACTTGACAAAATGAGTCTTGGCCTAGAGGAGATGTTCTCTCACACACACAGACACACACAGAAATTAAGTCCATTAAGTTACTTTAATAAGAAAAAAAAGTAGTTGTAGTTTCAGATTCTTTCAAAATCCCTGTCACTTAAAAATAAAGTTATGGTTTTCACATAAAATTATGAAGGCATAATTCCACAATGTAGACTAATTGTTCTTCCTGTGGAAAAAAAAATAAAATTACTATAACTACACTATATTTTTTCCAAAAAAGTTTTGCAGCAATAAAAAAAAAAACACATAAAAAGAAAGTTTTGCTGTCTCTATGCAACACTATGGGGTCAGTTTAAAAAACCCTGTCTCCTTTTTTCTGCCTGTAATTCAAGAGAGCAAATAACTGCAGTTGTATTTTATTACTTCAATTATTTGCTGTAGCAGCTTGTGTTACATCAGTGTTTTAACCATATAATATAGCAGTCTAATGGTATTGATACCTAAGTGAGAGAAATTGTACCAACAGAAAGCTTCAGGAGCAAGGCAGAGGGCAGAGTAAGAGGGCAGCTTAAACAGGAGGCTTTATGTTAAAGTTTTCACTTCTTTAAGAGAAGACTTTTTAGCTCATTTTACTCCTCTGAATTTATGAAACCGATATTGTTAGCAATCTAGTAACTGAATTGTCCCTAAATTGGCTACTGCATGATAAACCCCCAAGGAATTAACAAGTCTTTTAAATGTCTCCAGTTGTCTATTCGCTTAGCAGATTGTTTTATTATAATCAGGATACTCACAGATCATGGATGTAATTATACAGCAAACCAACTTCTTTTTTGTCTTCACACAGACAAACAATGCTGCCTGGTTTGGGAGGAATGACATATATGTAAATGAGAGCAAAATGTGGCCATTTTGTTTCATAACACAACAGAACCGTATCACTTGGCTCCGGGGCAGCCCCAGCCAGCCTGATCCAGCTCGCTCTTCATGAGTCCTTCATGCACCTTGTTTTTGGTGTCAGAGATGATGCATTTCAAATAATTTAAATTCTCAGGAAACAGACATCGCTGTTAGAAACTGCTTTCTCATGTTTATTCTACCTTGTAAGTATATAGGTTATTTCTTTCTATAATTCCCACTTTACTGGTACCAGCCTCTGTCCACCAAAGCAAGCAGAGACTTCTCTTTAAGGACCTGAGTAGATCAATTCTGTGGTCAATGGTTGTTCCTTACAGTTAAGGAAATGCTAGTGTTTTGTTGGATCAGGGCCTTAAGCTTTATATGTTTGGATCAGAAATGCAAATACCCAGATTTTCTCTTAGGATTTAAAAACAAAGAACAAGCACTCATTCAGTTTTTCAGATTACAGGCCATTTACAGGTAGTACTGAGGCTCTTAAAATCACCCTCCAAACCAAGGGTAAGGTGATGGCTCTTCTCTGAGATGTCTTCACTCAGAAAATAAGTCCTCGAAAGACAGAAATGGGCTATTCCATGCCTGTCCCCCCCATCTTCCCAGAAAAAAAAAAAAAAAAAAATTCCCCCAATATTTCAAACCATATGTTTAGATTTGCCAGTCCTGAACTGACATGGTGTTACGTGACATAACACACCAAAGCAGCTGCCACCAAATGGCTTTCCTGTGCCAGCAGTAACCACACAATGGTGTTGGAGGTACCACAACTTTTTGTTTACTTAGAAATGAAATAATTTTGATGAGTGTATGGTATCAGTTAGCAAGTGTTGAGTTCTTTATGGTGATACTGCTCATGTTGACTTAAATGGAAAACGGATAAGCTCAGAAATCTTTAATAAGAAAAGTTTCTTGTAGTGATGCCCTGTGGAGCCACTAGAACTAAAAATCTGTCAGCATACTTGGTAGAAACTTTGTTTCATGGTTCTCTAACTCATATGATTGAGATTAAAGTGAATAAAATCTTGGCACATAGTTTGGCAGCGGAGAAGCATTCCTCTGTTTGTGTGTAGATGTGCGCGTGTGTGAGAGACAGAGGGGCAGAGAGGAGGAAATTTAGCAGCCACTCATTCGGTGTTAAATTATCAGGTGTTACATATTTTTAATAAACCTTAGTAGAAAGATAAGATACATCCTCTCCTAATGAAAACTGCTTTCGCTTAGCCTATAAACTTTTTAAACAAGCTGAGCATCTCCTCTAACCATTGAAAACAAAATCATTCAAATTCTCCAGCCCAGCTAAACTGTACGACAGTCTTGAATCTAAACAGGAAGGTGGAAGGTGCTGGATGGCTGCTCTTTAGGCATTCAGGTTTTCCTACTTTACCACTAAAACAGAGGAGCTCACAAACCACTTTATTTAGTGCCCTGATCTGTGACCTGCCAGACTGTCCTCACAGCAGTGGTTACTCTCTGGTCATAAATAGCACTGATCCAGCAATGGGGCTTTGCACACAGGAGAACTTCTGTCATCACTGAGCAAAGACACAATCTTTTTAGATATTTTGCCTGCAGTCACGATATGTTGATGTTTGAGAAGTGTCTGAATTTGCACCCTAGAAATTGTTTCACAAAGGGTTTTTTTAATTATCTCTGTTTCGGTTGCATTTGTTGTATTCTGATATGCCGTACATTAAAACCACACAGAGCACAGCTTACAGTAAGAGGTTGTGTTAGGAACCTTGCAACTGTCTGGGATGTCTCTATAGTAAATGTCATTAATAATTACTGGAATTTTCACTAAAGAAGGAAATTAGATATGGAAAACACTGTATGCCAACTTCACTTTTCCAAGCTTTCAGAAATACCAGAGGGTCTGTGTGAACCCTAGTAAAAGGGATGAGATTGGATTTCCACCTTCCTTACATCATTCCATGTCACAGTCAGCATTAAGATACAAAGACAACGATTCAAATCAAAATTCTTCCCGTGGCTTCAAATTTTAAAATAATTATCTTGCATGAAAATATCAAATGATACTGATATTTATGCATTTACTTCACCCAAAATTCAGCTAACAGATATACAGTGCATGTTATTGAGAGCAACTGGGTTTTTTTTTTCTTCTCAGAATTCAGTATTTTTCTGTATTTCTTTCATGGCTCAATTACGTTTCAGTTATATGATTTGTATTTGAATGTGATTTTTTTTTTTTTTTCCATATTTCAAAGCAGAAAGCAATTTGTTCCATTTCAGACTAGACTGAAACAACCTCTTTTCAGGAGTTCTTGAGCAATTCATACACAAGTTTTGTGCCATTTTAATGTAGTACCCCATGGTATGCATGTGAAGCCATAAAATGAAAACTATGGGATTGCTTCTGTCAAAGTAGTGAAGTATGCATTAGTATCTTAAGTTTTGGTATTTATCACTCTTTGTAACCCAGTTCAGGATTTTTATGGTTTCTGTAGATATCCTGACTATATTTTTTGCCAAATGTTGCTTTGGTAATGATTGAGATTTTGCCCAAATTAAATGCAGGCAGAAAAAAAATCCACTTTTAAGTTACCTGAACTTGTTTGGGGACAGTAAATGTAGTGGGAACGACAGGAAAAATAATATATATATAGCTGCATAGTCCTGCAGCTAAGATGGGGGAAAAAAGTGGAAAAGTATCTAAGCACGATAGGTTTCTGTCATATTAAAATGAATGTGTCCATTTTTCCACACAGTACCGCTTAATGTCACTGTTTCATAAGAGTAAATGCGACTTTTGCAAAACCAGGAAAATTTTCTCCCTTTTTGACTAGAGGTTTATCACAGAAAAGAAGGTGGAAGAGCAGTCAGTGAATTCCCATGATTTTAATTATTATTGTGTCTTCAAATGTGCACACTGGGAAAATATTATTAAATTAAAAGTTATCTAAGTATAAGCATATACATACACACCTATGTATTATCACATTTATATGCAAAAAGATATGCAATGCTAAGAATTCAGTAAGTTGGTGTTAGATAGCCATATGTAATACTTATCTTCCACGAGAGCCTCTGAATTTTCCACACAGGCATGGACTGTAACACCCAAAGGTGTCTGATAGCGTGCCTTAGACTAAAGAATCTGATTTTTAAATGTTTTCTCCCACTTAAAGATAAAAAGCAAATACAAAGATAGATGCCTACAATACGATATGAATAAGCAAAGACCTTTATCAACTGCACGTGAGAGCCCGAACTCCATTTTTAGAGCCGGGTTCTGCACATTCCTTCTGTTAGAAATCCAGAACCAAGCTGGTCTTATTTCTAAGTGTAAGAAACAGATCCAGCCTTCTGTGTTATGCAACGAAACGAGTACTATCAAGTGCCTCGCTGATATTTCTTTAACCGTTGTTGAACTGTAACAGTTAACCTCTGCGTTCGCGTCCACTCCCCAGCAATGAGCAACAGCTGTAGGAAGCGCCCGCAGATGGTTAGGTAGGACCCGTTCCTGAAGACAAGAGAGGTAACCTTGAAACATCTAAGATTGAAGAGAGCATAGCTTCAGGCTGTGAAATAAAAATTAATCTGTTTTAGAGAAGAGTATTGGGCCTATCTGGACTCCTCACCTACCTCTAAAAAGCCAAGGAATGATGGAAGAAGCAGTCCTGTGACTTTCAATTTCCATCCTAAATATCCCTATTCCATCCTAAATTTCCTATCCTGGTCACTATCGTTTAAAAAAAACCCACAAAAATCTCTTTGCCAAGCAAAGGCACTACAGTCCAGAAAATGCAAACTCCTTACCCAGTTTGGCTGAAGATTATGTGTGCCCAAATGTACAGTTCTTCCGCTTCCAACCGTTAAAAGTCCAATAAGCAGCAGTACTAGTCAGGATGGGGAGGTGACATTACTGAGGTCTAATTTAATCTCTCACTATTGTGAAAGATGGGAAAAGATTTGTCCCTACTGTGCACTAAATTCTCTTTAAAATCAGCATTGGGAGTAAGGGATGTTTGGAGAATTGTGTCTGTCCCTTGGCTTTTAACCACAGTTCCTACTGATGTCAGTGGACCTGACTAAAGTCCTATATAGTCCTAAGAGGAGACTTGGACCCCCCAAAGTGCAATTTCCCTTAGCGTTCCGATGTTGCTCAGAAAACACAGACGTGATGTTGGTGATGATAGATCCCCAAATGAAGCACAGTTTAACCAAAGTGGGAGGATTTAGCAAAATGCATAAATTTCTTGTATGCTACTGTCTGTAACAGGCAGATCTTCAGCCAGTTTAGGGAGCATAAGTTACAGCTGGCTTTTGCTGGAATTTATGCTCTTGACCCTCCTCAGTTGCATAGCCAATAGGGAGTTGTCAGGCTACATGTGTTTTTAAACTTCTTTCAGCTAAATCAGAAATCCAAAAGCAAAATACAGCTCTCAGCAGTATCATGTGGAGTTGTGACACTCCCTGGAGGGCTCGGGGTCCATAAACCAATGAATGGATTACAATAAGGCATAAATGTAGTATTTTCATCCATGACAGATATAATCTTGAGTCTGTATTTTTCATGTTACTTAACTCTTTCAGAATGTAATGTGTGACAGAAAATATCTTATAATGCACATTGCAGTAAATATCAGTCAAGTATGCTTTATTGCTGAGCTCTACATGTTTCCAGAAGTTAACAGGCACAGCTGGGATATAAGAAATGGCAATGTTGTATATATTTCTTGAACATACAAAATACCTTGGCTCTCCTCTTCCCCACCCTCCACATTACATCCCCAGCTGTTCTGATCATGTCACACAGTGGATGAGTTTTTCCATCGTCAGCTTCTCCTAAAATGATAACCTTTATTCAGGCTTTCATCCTCCCAAAAATAAACTGCATTATCCACATTGTCATCACATTCAAATTAGACTATCACAGCATATCTTGCGCGGCACAGAATAATAGAAATGGTAACTGATGGAAGGTGGTAAACTGCCTGTTGGTAGCTGTACCTAATACTCAGTGCTAGTATTTAATATCTACTGATTTTCCTACAAATGGCTCAAATCTCTCTACCTGGAATTCCCTTCTGTCAGTCTCCCTAGTGTCGTATGGCCACGACGCCAGACAGGTAAGAATTGGAAGCTGCACACCTCTGGAGTCATGAAGCTGATTATATCCCAAGAGAGTTGCTGGTGAAGGACCATTCATCTTTTGAAGATTCCTGATGCTCCTGCAAGACCTTTTGGTCAAGCAGGGAAAAAAGTATACTTGATAAAGTGGCAAAGAACCATAGAAATCCTATTTTATTTCAGATGAATTAAGCATTGGTCAGAATGGACCTACTAGCCCACACGTGAGAAGCAGTAACTGCAGGAAATGAGAGCACCTAGGAGTGGTGGAAGAGATATTAAAAGAGAAAGCAAACAAGCAAACAAAAAAGAAATAAACATTCAAAAAATTAAATACTAATGTGTTACAGAGAGAGAATGGCTATTTCCAAACATTTGGTAATTTCAGATATTACACTCTGTTGCATAAAGTAAGACAATGTTATTTCCTTTTAAACTGCCATTCCATTTAAACCAGCGAGCTGATGCGTATACTTGAGGTCTGTATTTGGTAGGGATTTTTCTCCTTTAGCATAAACCTTGTTTATTTAAAAAGTGAACAAAGATGAATCAGGTGGTAAATGTATTCATGTAATCATTTTCATTAATAAGCCGTTATAAATAATAGAGGGAAGGTTTTAAGTGTATAATTTTCTGTAGCACAATTGAGATTTTTCCACATCTTCAGCAGTAAGTTAATTAGAATCACCTGCATTTTCTTGGGCGGACACCAAATGGATTGCAAACAAAAACAGATTAAAATAGCTGTAGCTCATGGCATACAGATGACAAGATTCACAAAGAGGACAATCAGGCAATGAAAACCTCCTCTTTTTCAAACATTTTTAAAGGAAATTCAGCTCTTGTGAGTCGCTGTAAAAAGACGTTTGCAAGTGTTTCGTTGAAAGACTAGAATGGCTTTGTTTCTGATCCCATGATGAGTGAAAGAAATGTTTAAGAAAGATCACTTTACAGAGAGATTCAGACTGAAATGTGATGACTGTGATTCAAGCCAAGCCAAAAATTACAGCTCAGAATTAAAGGGGATGGACGTGGCTTGGGAATCCATTTTCCCACATTCCTGAATCTCAATCATCCCAGCCAATGTTTAAAAGAAAATACAGTGGAAAGCAATGAGGTCACTTTGTTTAGCTGCAAGAAGTGGGAATATCAGAATGGCAAAAGTATATATTGGAGGTAACGGCAAAATTACAGTGAACACGCTGCATGTTCGATGGTCTCATTCAAAACAAATAGCTTCAAAGCTGAGTTTTGGTTCTTGTTACAGGGAGCCTTCTGAGTAAGTCTTCTTGTTCCTGGGGCTTTTAAACCGTAAACTTCTTGAATGTCAAAGACAGTGCAACACAATAGAGAAGAAGACGAAGGCATAGCAAGCTTGATCTAGGCGTTGAACAGCAGCCCTGCATAGCAGTGAACTGTGTGCTAGTTTAAATTGCACTTACTTTGTGCTGTTGCTACCCTTATTTATTTGTATATAAATATCTAAGTGGAAAATCTACCATCAAGTGATATGAAACGGAATAAAGTATACCATCCATCATATGCACTTGTTACTTATTCTCAGTATGTAATGCTCATATTCAGTAGTGTAATTGCTTCCGTTAAACAGGTTCTACAGGGTCTTGAAAACAGTAAGATCTTAGTCAAGCTTTTCTCCTTTCATTGCATCTTGAAGTTATTACTGCAAGAAAAAATGAGATTCACTTTTTACGTAGGAATGCCCCTCATCTTCTTGATATTATTGCAGTCAAACGCAGAATTATTTCTTGTTAGCTAATTTCCTAAAGAGATTCACCAAACCTCATGTCAGACACCTCCTACAGAGTCTTTCTTAGCTTTTAAGAACTAGCACAATTTCTCTCTCCTCTCTTTTCTTCCCCCCATTATCTCTGCCATTACTAAATTCTGATGCAGTGTTAGATTTCTACTAAGATAAAATAAGGAAAACCTTGAATTCAGGCTTGTCTGTCACAGGTCCTGCAGCTGGGCAGTGCTGGTCGTGAATCCAGTGTCTGCAAATCGTGTGAAAAGTTACAATGGAGAGGACATCTCTCCATCCTCTCTTTAATACAATGAAGTATATATTTTATGTTTCATTTTATTTCTTTCAATATCAAGTACGGTGCTCTCCCGGAGCTCCTATTTGTAGCATGTGAAGAGATGCATTCTCTTCCTTGCTTCTGTTTGATATTCCTCTTTCTATAGTTCAAGGGATCACATCAGTTCTCTTTGCTATAGCACTGAACTGAGAGATCATGTTCGGCTAATTATCTAAAATAACCCTCAAGTCCTTTGCAAGGTACATCCAGAGTGTTGGATGTACCCTGTGTTTCTCCGTATGAAAACTTATTTTACCAGACTGTGACCATTTCAGGTGGCAGTTCAGATGTTCTGTAACTTTACCTGTCCTCATCATTATTTAATATCTCCCTGATCTTTGTGTCATCTGCTTCCTTTGCCAACAGAGATTTTTTTTTCTCGTTGTCCACATCTCTGATACAGGTATTAGATGGCACTGGACTGAGAGCTCCACTCTTGCGAGCTCTGCCCGTTATGACCTTGTCAACTGATAGCTCCCGTTAACTACCACATTTTGAGGTCTGTCATTGAGCCAGTTTTTAATCCATGTAATATATGCCCTGTTAATTCCATAAAATGCAAGTGCTTTAATCAAAATGTCATGTGGTACTAAGTCAAAAGCCTCATGGCAATCCAAACATACTATTTCAACACCATTGCCTTTATCAACCAGACCTGTCAAAAATCCAATCCTATCAAAAAACGCAACAAGTTTGCTAGACAGGGCCTCGATTTTCATGAAACCATGCTGGTTGGGATTAATTATATTTTGCTATGAATTATTTGTTCATAGAGTCCTGAATTAATTATTTAAGTAGACTGTCTGGGACTGAGGTCAGTCTAGCCAGTCTCCAAGCGCATCCCTCTTACTGCTTTTACAATATCGGAATAACTCTTCTGCCACTGTTTCCAGCATTAGTAATTTCCAAATATTTCTCTATATTTTATTTACAAATGAGAAACACGTGTATATCATGAGCACTGATAAGTGAAAACTGATTTTTTTTACAACAGTGGTTATCTATTTGTCCTTCAGACTGGCTTCCAATATCACCCACTGTTTGGTCTCCTAGGTTTGTTTATACTTGTCTATCTGGTAGAACTATCTAACATGACATTTTTATGGCGCCCACTTCCACAGTAGCTGAGTATCTTCTCTGGACTAGGGATGGGACCTGGTTTCATATCAGTTAGCTGGGATATTGTTTTCAGCCTCACAAATGTGATCCTTTGATGGGAGGAGTACAAGAAGCAGGTAGTTCTGACGATCAAGAGAGAAGATTTTTTCCAGCAGAGCAAATCTTGGTGTCAGCCTCCGGCCCTGCTCCAGGAGCTTTATGGCAACACCACACCAAAAGGCAGAATAGAGATGTCAGCATCACGGAAAACCATGCTGAGTGCAGATAGTCTTACCTTCAGAAGGAGCTGGTGCTTGTTTCAACCCGAGCTGATGAAGCCGCGTACCAAGTTTGCTGGTTCAAGTATCTTCAGCTCACACCACCTCTGCACCACGCCTCATTTGACATCCACGTGTCCCTTGCTTGCGGTTAATGCCTCTATGTTTTTTTCTCTCTGTGATGTAACTCAAATTTGTTTCATTGTTCTTCTCATTTTCAATGCTGATTTCCATGACGTCAGGCAAATTTTTTTTTTGCTTCCACATTGACCTGAAACTCTAGGTACCTTTTGTAAGCCATCCAGATACAGTACTTTTAGTGTTGAATTTTAAGGTGTCAGGTTTGTTCTTTACTACTCTTCACGATTTTCCTTCTACTGACATACAAATATTGATCCTTTTATGAAACTTTTTGTTGCACATTGTTTTGTTGGGTTTTCCTCATCCAACACATTATCTTGCCATTGGTATATTTGCTGCATTCACACATTTCTGCTCCTTTAAATGCCTTCATGCCTCACTTTTGTGCCCTTAGTAAACTTTTAAGAAATTGTTTATAAATCAGGTATTTATGGTAAGATGCATATGAAAACAGGAGGAAAGAATTATAGTTTTAGGGAGAACATACCCTGATAATGACCTCTTAAATATTTGTAAAGATAGCCCTGGGCATCTGAGCCCACAAAATAGTTTATAATACAACAGCTTGATTACATAATGATACTTTAGTTTTAAAACGTATGATCTTTCTGTTTATGGGAAGGCATAATAGGCTCCTTTGAAATACAATATTTTTGCCCTGAACATAACTGATTTTAAATGAAAGGACTAACTAAAGAATGCCTTTCTTCAAGTTTGTACTTCACTTTGTTGTTGAATCCAGCACGATGGTTTCTTTTACAAAACTCCTACCAGGCCTGGGGACCACACCTATTTCAGGATACATTAATTGTGAAAGTTTCATGAGTTTCTATGCAGGAAGTTACCTACTACCATTTAAGATGGTATGTTTCAAATTCTAAGTCTTGTTAAAAAACAGAGAGAAATTTCTGTATACCACCCTTCCTCCCCCCCCTCCACACCCACACACCCCCCCCGCACATAGAGAATTTCCTTTTATATTCCGTTTGAAGATATTGTCAAGTATAGATTCAGCTTAGACAGAATGCAATGTGATTTGGGAGAGGGATTTGTTCTGTGCAACAGAAAGAGATTAATGAGAACATTCAAGGCAGTTCGTAAAGCATCAGAACTACCTCAACCCATATCAAAGTCTAATAATTTAGAATGTATGTTTGGATACATATATCACCTAAGCTCTAATTTTTTCCTGTACTTCTAATTTTTCTCTGCACTACCTGGTTCCAGCTCAAACTCTTACTGGAGCTGACACTGACCTGCATTCATGGTTTTTACCCTTTTGGCTAGAAGCAGGAGTGAAAGAAATGTTCTTAAAAAAGTGTTCTAACATCTTCTGTGCAGTTATGCAGAGTGCGTATTATATTTATTATTGTTCATGAATCTCAACCAAGCCTGAGTTCAGTTGCCTTTTAACTTTCTCATCAGGAGTACCTGTATGATTTTTTTTCATGAAAGTAGTTAAAATTTGCCTATAGTTTGGCAGATAAACTGATGTAGTATTGAATAAGTTCTTTTCCTACATCTCTTATACCTTTATAAAATTTAAGGTGGAAATACTGAAGTGTTTGTCATGCTGTTGGAAGTCACTTCTAATTGTGGATCTATCCTGTCTTAGGTTCCTCATTCAAACAAACAGAAGCAAAGCTGGAGATTGGGATATAAAGCAAATAAAATACTTGTTCTCCTCTAGGGCAAAATCCAGTGATTCTTCACCAATAAACCCCACTCCAAAACACAAGAAGGTCACCCTAGAGTGAACAACAATTGGACTTTATTACAATGAATAGTTTTTTCTGAAATGTTCTTTACCACTACAGTTAAACACCAGCACCAGATAGGAAATTCTGCAAGGCTTTTGTTTCATCTTGTTCCCTAAGTATTTATAGCCTGCCGTGAAGAAACACTGACAGCAGTGCAGTGATGTTTTTATTCTTGATAGAGATGCCCTTAAAAGTGAATTTACTTTGAAAATTTTTCATAGAATCATGATATTAGAAATATAAAGACATATCACTCTCTCTCTTTCTCTCTCTTTCTCTTTTGCGCCTAATTGGATTTCCAAAATAAGTTGTTAACAATCCAGCTAAGATAATGTGGTTGTGAAAAGGATGTCCAAATCCACCAATTTACATTGGTTTGGTTTGGCTTAACTTTCAAAGTTCTTGGAGCAGAAAGTTGATGGCACGTGAACACTATAATTGGCTTGATATTCTTGGATTTTTAAAAATTTTTTTCTCTCTGCCATATTGTATAGCGTCCAAATGAAATGTTAATCAGAACTCATTTCTGGACCAAAGTAAATTTATAACAATAATAATGCACTTGTATATTCCAGATCATTTTGCAAGATGTAATATCCACCAATTTACAACACAGTTTTTCATTTTCAGTCGAGCTGGATAATTTATGTAGGTTCCAAACTGACGCTATTAATGGGAGACACAGCTATTTCACACAACATGACATGTATTGCTTTCACTTCCATATATCCAAAAAGGTTAAGATCCAAATTGAGTTAGATCCAAACAAAAGTTAACATTCTGGTTTGGGGCCTGTTTGTTTGTTTGTTTGTTTTATTTTTCCTCTTTACTTTCTGCTTTAGACTTCAATTTACATGATGCAGTTCTTAATCCCTTACCACGAGAGTCCCACTTTCCCATGTTGGGAATTACTTTTGCTCTCTACTCTCCCTTTACTAAAACAGAATGAGACTCTTCAGACTTAGGATAGAATTGCATTACTTAAACATTTTAGTAATTTCCATTTGCTCATATGTTATACATCCAGTAGATGGATAACTTCCAAGTGTTCTTGATTACCGAATTCTTTTTGATTTCTCTTAAATAAACTTTTTCTTTATCCCTCTGTAACCAAAGGGGATCTTCCTGAAATGAATCATCACTCTCTGTATTATGTTGCAGGACACCCACAGGTGCAGGGTAGAAAATTGTCTAATAAAAGACATAGATAGCCAGTTTATAATACGGAATTATTATTCATTTTTAAAAGAGATTATTTAATGTAAACAAAATCAGGATGTTCCTAGCAGGATAGACATAAAATAAGAACTGTATTTTGTAGAGAGAGAAAACAAACACGCAAACAAACAAAAGACTTCATTTTGTTTCAGTCTGCATCAAAAGGAAATCTTTTATAACGTTTCAAGACCAGCGAGGAATACCTCCAAGCAGTTGAATCCACTGGCTATGGCACTCATCTGCCAAGGCATGATGCAAATAGCCTCGAAATAAGGACTCGAACCTCAGCTCTTGCCTATTTAAGTGTTATTACAACTGGGCTTCTGGGCTTTTGGACTTATTTTCACTCTTTGCTATAGTTTCAGTTTTTCCTTTTTCCTCACCTTGAATTGGAAAAAAACCTCCCCCTAGATACATTTTTAGGAACTATTTTCCTGAAATTTTTTGGGTTTGACAAATTAGCGTTTTCCAAGAGAAAAGCTTTCTCTGAAATTGCTTGCCAAGAGCTAATTAAAATGTGTTCCAAGTCATGAGTAGCCTTAAAAAAAAAAAAAAACAGTTTTGTGTAGATTCTCTTAGCTTCTTATGTACTTGCAAGTTTTAAACGTGAAATGACAATGTACAGTTTAGTGTTTTCAGTTTTTAAGCATGCAGATTCGGTCGTTGTTTCACAATAGCTAATTCTCCCGGGAAAGGGGAGCAGTTCCCATGTGCTTTGAAATGCTACAGCTATGCAACCCGGGCTGGAAGTGCTATTTTAAACAGTCATATCAGCAGAGCTTGCTGTAGGAGATAATATGTCACAAAAGGGAGTATGACATCTAGTTTCACCTAGAAGATAAACCTTGAGTAGATATGCAGGGAGAAACAAGACTGTCAGGTTGTCCTTGAAAAGAATGGCCTATATTAATGAAGAAATGTACTCCGGGGCATATGCTATTTGGGATATTTAATTTCATCTTCAAACTTGTCTGATCTGCTATGAAGAATATAGTAGAGAAATGGTAGTTGCGTGTAGTCTCATGCACGTCATGATTTCAGAGTGGGCATCTCACTGCTTTATTTGCAGAAAGGTCACAGCCTCAGAAATTCGTGTTTGAAAAACCCAGGCCCCAGACCGAGACGTTTCCCCGGCACTGTTAATACGAACCCCCCACGTTTAAGCAGGGCTTGCGTAGCATCGTGCGTATCCCAAGCAGCCCTCCTCTATAAGCACGAGAGCTAATTCACTCTTCCTTTCCCGTCACACTCAAATACCCTTGCAGAACCGTATTCTGCTGACAGAATTACAAGATAATTATAGTTAGGTGGTTTGTATTCACTTAAGTTAATCTACCACTTTTATTTTTCATTGTTGTTTTAATCAGGCAGGAGGCACTTCAGTTGTTGTCAGGTGGATTATTTTTCAGTCGTTCACTACGCTGCTCTTCTTCATACTTGTTAGGGTGCTTCTGGCTTCCTGACAGACGTACAAAGAAAAATACTTATATGATCTAAAATGAAATATGTGTTTCTCTTTCAGGTCTAGATGTTGATGGAATATACAGAGTTAGCGGCAATCTGGCAACAATACAGAAGTTACGATTTGTTGTCAATCAGGGTAAGTGATTCCTCCACCCTGGTAATGTTTTGTTTAGTACTTAACTGTCTCAGATGACAGTATTTCAGAATCTGCTATACATTAGTGGCATAGAATGATGAGCCGTGTTTTGGAAAAGAGAGGAAAGGCAAGGTAGAAAGATATTGCACAGAGGGAAATGTCAGCTAGGAGAGAGGAAAAACAGCACAGTAAACAGAGGAAAATAGTAGTTAAACAGGAGACGAGAAACAAACAAACAAAAAACCCACCAAAAGTAAGAAAAAAAGGAGGAAATGGATACATGAAATAAGGTGGCAAAAAACAAAGCATATGTAGAAACCAAAGAATCAAAGTGAGAAGAAAAAAAAAAAAAAGATTAAAAGGAAAAATAGCAGATTGTTTGGATGTTGAAAGTTAAACAAAACCAAAAGTAGAACAGGGATCCAAAGGAAACCAGCAAAAGAGAAAAAGGTGTTGAAAAGAACTGAAAAAGAAATACTGAAAGTACAGTACTGGCTCTGTCGAAGTCGGTGGAAGATTTAGCACTCATTTTGAACAGGCAAAGATTTGACCCCAGGAAATGAGGAGAGATGAGTATCTGGGAGGCTTGCACCAGGATTAGAACAAACCTGTACATATTTACTGAACAGATTTCCACAGATGCCACATATAATGAACATATTTCTACAAATACAAAAGAACACTTTTCACAGATGTGGCCTAAATGAATCTAACTGATCAATAGATACTGTTACAGGTGTGGAAGCCAATATTGGTAGCTAACTAGGATGCACGACGCATACATTCACCTCTTTGAACAGTTTACTGCTCTTGGCAAAGACTAAATGTCCCCACATTTAATAGTTTAGCAAATATCGTTGATGACAGTGAACCTCCTGATACTACTTAATGAGAAAGTAAAATGAACCTTCTCGGAAATCAGGAAAAATCCCAAATCTTAAATTGCATTATAGACTTTATACACTTTTGAATTAACCAAGGATGAATGCGAAGCTGCTGCAACATTTTCTCCTACTTTTTATTAACTCTTTTTAAAAGTTACCTGGAGACTATTACCAGAACTGCTAAATATTGCATATTGTGGTTTTTGGAGATGATAGCTGTTGGAGAACAACTTCCACAATTAGTTTAGTACTATACATAAACTAAGACTTTTGACTCAAAAATTCGCATGAAAGTGAGAGGTATGAGAGGTGTAAAAATATTCCCACCTTCGAGCCTCCATTTACCTCTCTAGGGAATGTTTCAGGGGGGCAGTGGACATTTGCCACCTCCTCGGCTGCTCCAGGTCAGTCTTGTCTTCAGCTGAAACTGGAGGATGAACTCTGGCTTATGAGGAATCAGTATTTATGCCAGTAAATTCAGTGAGACTGAATAAATCATCAGCCTCATGGTTTTGACTCATTATTTGGGTTCCCGTAGATTTATAGTTGTTGGGTATTTGTGTGTCGATAATGTAGTCTGCCTTGGCTTTCAAATGACCGTACACTGTATTTTGTTTGGAGACAGAGAGGCAAACCCAGGATTTTCTCTTCTTTACTGCCTAGGATCTTTGCTCAGGAAAAAATGTGCCATAAAAATAATGGTCCTGTCTATCATGTCTTGTGGCATCCAAAGGTTAACATACTTGAGGTTAACATTACTGCTCAAGTTTTCACCTAAAACAGATGGGCTGATACTGTAGACAGAAGTCTAAGCTGGCTTTTTGTAGCACAGAGGTACCAGGCACCTTTTTCTGCTGGTTTATACTACTGTGAAAAATGAATATAGAAAGGTGAAGTTCATAGTACTTTAAAGCCACTCTGACACCAGCTACTTAGGGCATGTGCGAGAAATCTGCCTATTGAGTGACCAAAGAAAATTCAAAGAAAACTAGTGCTTCTGGAGAACTATATTGTTTTCTTATCAGATGTGATAATTACTGTTTCTTATGTTAGTCTTTATTGGTACAAGTAGGGCACTCATGCATTTTATATCATAACAAAATAGATTTTAAATTGGAAGCCCCCCTTACACGTTCCTTAAAATCCCAGCTACAAAAATATCTAGCCGGGTCTGTACTTAGCTTTTCCTCAGGTAAATGCATGCAGAAATGCCAAAGGTCATCTCCTGTAAACCCTAATGCCACTCTGCCGTCTTCAGAGCTGACACCAACACCATGCGAGGGGAAACGGGAGAGCCTAGCATTTCAGTCCCCCAAAAAATAATCCAGTAATTTTTCATCAGAACATTCAAGAAGTAACACAGACACAAAGAATGCCTTTAGATAGCAGGCCACTGTTTCAATAGTTTAAATAACATCCTTTCCGTGTGCCAGGCAGGAAACATTCCGTTGAGTCACTACGTACCGTTATTTACAGTGTGCTTGGGAGGGCAATAGCGGTCTCCACCCCATGTCCCCAGGAACCTCATGTCCCCTGTCAGTTAGATGGTGAGGACAGCAGCAGCTTCAGAGTGTTTCATGAAGTCACAAAAGTCACTAGGAAAACCGGTATGTGCTCCCGACCTCCTTATTTACCAGTCCTCTAAAGCTCCGCAGTGGGATGGTGTTTAATAACGCACTCTCCACACACCACTTTCACTCAGTAATTATTGTGACCTCCTCGGCTCAATCCCTGTAGCTTCATTTTTCTGTAGTTAACAGTGGGAAAGCAGTATTTATATATATGATTTTCCCATCGAGATTTTTTTTAATTTTATTTAAAGTTTAATTTAATTATAAATGCAAACAAATGTTCTGAAAAAGCCTATTTACATTGCAGAGATTGACTGTGCAACCAGTTCTTATACAGGCCAAATACTTAATGGGCTCTTTCTTCCTGCTTGGTTTGCCGTTGTGTTACACCTACATTTATAGGACATAAATAATATTTTTCACATAGAAAATTAAAGATCATAGAAGAGACTCTAGGCTGGCTGCCATATCAAAGTATTTTTTATTAGAATAATCATTAATTAGAATATAGCAAACCTTTATTTGGCTCATTTTCCCGTACTGTTAATGTCATCTGCACCATCAAAAATTAAATAAGAAAGAACTGGTGAATATGAAAGGAAAACAAACTAACAGTTGACAGCTTCATCATTAAAGAAGAAACACGAACAGTATACATCTAAAAAGACCCTTGAAATTCTAGATTTTTGGGGGTGAGGATGGGTTTACAATAAAAAAAAAAAAACCAACATGCTTTGTATCTTTTTAAATTCTCTGAATATACTACTTCTCATTTCTTGAGGTAGGCAGCTCCTGAAGAGGGCTTTGACCTTGCCAACATGAGTATCAGCAGAACAAACTACCTTATTTACTTTATCCCTTTCACAGAGTTTTCTTTTTCTGTAAAAGTCTATTGATATCACACCTTTTTTGCTTCTGTGCAACAGGATTATCTTTTATCTATGATTTATTTTCCCATTAAGAGCTGAAAAGATCAGTTGATCATAAGAGGACCAGGCTATAACATCTCTCAGCACTTTCAAAACTCTAAGTCATCATTTTTCAAATCACTGAATCAAGGCAGTAGAAGCTGTTTGGACCAAACTGACACCAGGAAATTCGTACTTTTCTTAGTCTACAAGCACTGAAAGAATTTTGGTTTCAGAAACTAAGCTACCAGTCATTCAGTATTTCTGGCTGAGAACCCATGGTAAAGGCTTCTATAATAGCCAGAGACATTAGGCAGAGATACCCCTTCCTCTTATGCTTTCTGTATTAGTCTAATAGTTGCAATCTTCAAAAAAAAAAAAGGTACTTGGCAATTCTTTAGGGATTTTGTGAAAAACCTGGAGGACTTTTGCTGATTTTAAGCAAGGTCCAGTAAGCTAAAGCCTTTACACAAAAGGATATTCTTTTAATTCACACCTGTAGGAAAAGGGATAAGGTACTGTAAATGGGTCTGTTAAGCCATGTACAGTGTGCTGGCAGTTCCAGGCTATGAGGATGCTGCAGAAAAGATCAATTTTTTTGGGCCAAAGCCCCAGGGTGGGGCTGACATGGGTCCCAGGCCCATGGGCAGGGCTGGGGGAGCCCCAGGTGGGGCTGCTCAGGGCCATTAAGGCACCACTATCAGAAAGTGAGGAGAGGTGGGAGATGCTTTTCAAAATCAAGCTTCTAACCTGATAAAAACTGCCAACACTAAGGCAAAAAGTGCATGAGAGAGGAGAAAAAAAAAAACAACCCAAAGGAAGACGCTTCATCTGTAAGGTGCTACTTTGTAAGAGTGTGCCTTTGTGGTGTGCTCTCTGCTCTGGTTGAACCTGTTGTGTTGATGCACACCGTGATATAATGCGGTAAGGAGGTTTTTTTGTACTAAACCCTACGGGTTCCCTGTCCTGCTCGCACGTGTCTGTCCCAGCAATCCTCAACGGCCCTCGGTGCCTGAAGATGAGATGTTCCTGGGTGAGGAGGTAGAAGCTTACTTCTTCGTGCCTCCTGTGCTAATCTGCTGGGTAGCTGGAAAGGCATTCAATTTCTACGACTGTCAAACAAGCAATTTTCATGAGTACTAAATTAACTGAAAAAAATGGAGCTATAAAGGGTTCATAACACATTGCTGAAACACTAGGATTCTATCCTAATGCATATATGTTCAGGGAAACTAACCATAGAAATACAAATTTCAATACTTATTGGTTCATTCAGTAAGTGTTGGTTCATACATAATACAAGAGAGTTTCTAATTGTCTTTATATCCAATGCTTTGTTTGCAAAATGCTTGGTATTTGCTGTACAGATGACCTTTGCATCCCGTTATTTCAATTGGAATACCTTGTGCGTTAACTGCGAAACACCACGTACCATCCAAAGGTCAATTAATGTGTTTTTACAGCTTGGTTACTATACTTATGTAGCAAAAGGGGAGGGGAAAATGAATTTTTACAGAGGCTAAATATTACATTCTTGCAGAAAGGTACATTTCTTACGGAACATGGAAAAGGATAGCCAAAGATATCCAAATTGATAACGACATTGGGGAAAAAGGTGAATTTACTCTTACCCTGACATCACCTCAGGTTAACAAAAAACATTTTGGCAAAAAGAAATATATTTCCTTTGTTTCTTCTATAAGAGAATGCTGGAATATAATTCAGTTTAAGAAAAATTAAAAGTAAAATTTAGACCACAAATACATGAACTGATTGTGAATATTTATTAACTAAATAATTTAATAATAAAGAAAATGCCTACTTGATTAATTGTTACAGAGTAAAAATTACAATAAAACTGTCTTGATCAGTGCTTTGCAGAAGCACCATTACTGTCTGTGCAGTTGTTTAACAAGGATTTAATTGGAAAGATAAGTGAATGCACATTTAAAAGTATTGTTAATTTGCTTTATAATCACCCCATCCTTCACAGTATTGACAGCACCAGGCACAAACCCCTTTCTCTTTTACAAGTATTATTTTCCATATGTGCGCAATAAATTCTGAAGCAGTAATTGGAAATTTTATGGATTTCAACATACCTAGTGTTTTGAGTTTATAGGTGCCATATCCCCTCTGTAAAGGTAGTTCATAGGTGGCATTTTAAGTAAAATCATTGCCTTTTTATTACCCATGGGCTTCTTTGGAGGTTGTGGTGTGGTCGTTTGTTGGTTTTTGCTGTTTTGTGTTGTGTTGTTTTGGTGGTTTTTTTCTTTCCTAAGGAATATCTAATTCCTATTTACTTTTCCTTTCCATTTGAAATACCAACAAAATCCTCATTGCAACATTATTTTTGATTTAATAAACAACAGCCGTCAAAAACAGTAATCTTCAATATGTTTATATTCCATCTGTACTTATATTTATTGTTCTGAAATGGCTTGGATTAATCTAATTGACAAGTAAGAGCCCAGACCATATGAGCAGCTAAGGATGATACCTTTAACCAGCAGGATTCTTCAACCGTACTGACATGTTCTTTATCAATGAACTATGAGAAAAGAGGAACAAATCTTAGGGTTTTATTTTTTTTTTAATATTACTGATTATACGAGCTTGCTGGGACCATATGTCTGAGCCTCGGCTATCAGGAACCAGAGTGGTTTCCCGGCTGGCTCTGCCTCGTCGGGCAGAGCCCGTGGAGCTGACACAAGACTGAAGCTGCCTTTGAAATGGAGCTGCCAGGTCAGCACAAATGGGCTGGGTGGTTTTGAAGGAAGCATTTAGAGGGATAAAAAGCAGGGGGGGGGGGGAGGAAAAAGGGAGGAGGGAACTAAGGGGGGGGGGGAGAGAAGTATCTCCTTTTCACAGCTTTATTTCCTTAAAATAAGAAAGAAAAGAGAAAAAAACCCCCAAAACCTCCCCATTCAAAAATACCCGGGTGTTTCCATTGACCCAGTATATCCATTTCAAAGGCAGCCAGCAGCTCCGGCCCTGCGGTTAACAAAGGCTCTGTGGGCAGAGGAGAGCAGGTCCTCTGTCAGCTGCCAGAGAGCAGCTACAAACATGAAGGTCCAACAGGACTGTAGCGGGCTTCATGTTAAAATTGCAGCAAGGATCACTGGAAAAAGAGAGTGTGGGGGAGAGAGATTGGTTCTCTCTTGCAGTCACTTTCCTCTCTGTTTGCGGGTCCTTCATTTCTCGTGCATGTGCATTAGTGAAATTTCCCATTGTATCCTGCCATCTCATGTATTTTTAGATGGTTTAGGTTATTGGTTGTATATTTCAGGCGTACATGAGTTTGCTTAGCATCACGTGAATGTGTCTTGGTTAGGGTCTAACCTTAGAGCCACCCTCCAGCCTTGGCGACGTTCTCCCTGCGATGCCTTCCTCGCTTCTGCCAGCAGCGATTCGTGTAGCCCTCCTGACTGAGAAACCAGTAAGAGTGGTCCAAAGTTCACGTTGGAAATATCAGGCTCAAACTGGGTTCCTTGCTAGCTGAGAACCAAAATGTCTTGAAAGCCTTGAGTCAAAAATAGTTTTTTCTTTCTTTTTCACACTTCCCAGGCAAGCACAGAAAATAAAATGGACTGAAGCAATTTTCAGAAATAATTATAAAACAGCTTGTTTCTGGGTTAAGACCTGCATATGCCAAGCTGTAGCCAAGAATTTCTTTCTTTCTTTTTTTTTTTTATTTTTTTCAGGCTTTAAAACTCTGACAACAGAATACTTTAATTGAGCCCACAGTAGTTGGTGAATCAATTAATATATGCATGTTACTGATGTGGGTTCTTCCCTTTTCTCTCTGTGTTCAAATGTCTATTTTAAGATACAAAATATTTTTTGCATGCAAAAGAAGGTGTGGTTTCCAAATCTTTCCCTTTTTCCAGAGGGGAGGGGGGACAGTGTAGTACCCCAAACAATGATTTGTAAATATAAGTCAGGTGATTAAACCTGATAAATACTTTTGCAACCAATGCTTTTAATTATTTTGTAAATAATGTGCATTGTATACAAAAAAGGGATGCTAGAGCTAGAATATTAATGTTTTTCCAATATAACTTATTTTGTCTTCAGTGTGAAGGAAAAAAAAGAGAAGGATCTTCAAAATTATAAGTCTTAGTTGCCCAATCCGTAGCTCTAGTCACTGTGCAATTTCTCTTACCAATGGTATTGTCATGTTTTTCTTTTCAACAGTGTGATGAATAAGTCGGCAGAACAGGGCAGAAGAGGCAGTAAACTGGGTTAGTGTGGTCAGCCACAAACATACCATAGATTTTATGGCACGTATTGTATGATCGAGCATTTAAGACACGCCTTTTATTTCTTTTCTAACCACAGCACTATTTGCGTTACAATAGCTTTTTGCTTAGTAACACTTCAAGAAGTTGAAGAGCTTCTTGATAACCCCTCGAGGAGCGTTATTTAGGCGCTGAGAAGGACTGTAGTTTTGCACGCCGTAGCAAGGGATTGCCTTTTTTTTGGGGGGGGGATGCTCACTGTTGTCACGGGTGACTCTTTGTTTGGGTTTGTTGTTCTGATAGTAATGCTACAGGAAATACCATTCCACAGAGCTCCTAAAGAACAAGGAAAGGAAATAATTTATCGAGTCATTTGTTAAAAGTCTTAATAGGAAGACTTTCTAGCTATGATTTTTTGGATGAAGGAATAATCTCTAGAAGCTGGGGACTGCCAGATAAACTGAACCAAACGTCAGAGGTATTTTGCATGGGATGATCTTGTGTTCCAAGGAGATGGATACCCTGGAGAACTAAGCTGCATAGTTCCTGCTTAAAGTTGGTCATGCTCAATGTCTCTTACAAGATCATGGTGTGGCCTAATATTTGGGGTGGTTTTCTCTCCTGTGGTCAATATCTATAATTCTGTGGTTTGTATGTAATACCAGCTGACAAATACGAACTTGCAATAGGGTCTGCAACAAAAAGGGTGATGTTATATGTGGATGGACATTACATAATATTATGCAGGGTGGCACGGGATGAGAAGTTACCACACCGTGGAATTAGGCTTTATCATGGTATTTGTGGTCTCCTGTATACTGAGAACTGGGAAAACCATAAATACTGTGGTAGATACAACTGTTGTGAGTAGTGAGTGATTTTGGTTTGGGGGAGGCTTTGGTAATGCTTTTCTCTGTTGAACTCCATTGGTTATTTCAGCTGGAGGTAAGAGTGCTGGGGTCCAAGCGGGGATGTTACTGGGGGCCAAACTGGCAAACATTCAAACAAAAAGATCTAGGAGAAAAAAAAGCAGAAAATCCAAAGTATTTTTTTAATGGAAACTTTTGTTTTTATGAGGAAAGTCATGTTCTTTTATTGACTGTCTTATTTGTGGATACAGTCTTTCTTAGAAACAGATTCCCATGGAAAAGAAATTAGTTTATATAAGAAATTTTCAAGTCACTCATACCACCATTTTTTATGGATTTAAAATTGAATATTTCTTGGGGGGAGAGGGTGTTGTCTGTATGTCTGTCTCTTTTTTTAATTCCTTTTTTCTTTTTTCTGTCTTTTTTAAATATTATTGTGTAATTCAGTGGATTTTTTTTATGAGCAAATTATCATAGTACTGGAAAGCATCTTCCCTTAATACATTCTTTGGACGTTTTGGCCTAGATTCAGTTACCTAATCATTGGGTTTTAGTGCCACTTGAGAGGATGCTGAGTACCAGAGTGACTCTCACAAGGCTGGTAGGTCGAGCAGAGAATATACAGGAGAGTTGTGCCCTTGGAAACTGGGTGCTAGAAGCAAGGTGAGATGTTTTAGAGCATTTAAGAAGCGTTACATCCTATATTTAGGCAAATGAATAATTTTTCTTTACTACACCATTGGCTTTAAAAAAAAAATTAAAATCCTATCATATATATGTGTATTAAAAATATTGCATATATATGTGGGAAAAACAAGATTTTTTTTAAAAAAGGAACTTTAAGAAACTCTTATATAGAAAAGTGTTGTATCCCACTGTCCTAAACAAATACATGCTACGTACATAGAGAGATATTCCTTTCTCCTCTTCTTGCAAGTCTTAATTTGCACTTTAGACTTATTATTGTAGGGATTATTAAACATATTAATTTAAACACTTAGAGAGGTAGTCACACTGTATTTTAATTTCAAAGTTATGCATGGTACCAGAGTCTTAAAAGTGAGAATGTAGCGTAGCTCTCACTTGAGTTTTCGGCTCTCATCTGAATGTTAACACCATTCAGTCTGTAGCCTGGCTGTTGTCAGTAAAAGTAGCAGGGATTGTTCAGATCTCTTGAGATCAAAGGTCCTGTTTCCCAACTCTACTGTAATAATCTGAGCTTAATCAAAACCCGTCGTGTGGACAAACACCTCAGGGTGAGTTGTGAGAGTGATGCCTTTTGAAATCAACCTATGAATCTGTGGTTCTAATTTCAACGCATTGGCTCTTCTTCATATGATTACTAGTATTATTTATACAGCATAACTATGGTAAAATTTTGAAATTATTAGGATGTGAAGAATTGAATATAATGGAACAAATATTTTACAATATTTTTGCCCTTCTACTTCACAAGCAGTGTCCAAGATGCAGCCAATTCTGCTCGTTTATAATACTTTTCTGTGTCCCTGTTGCGCACACTTTTTTTTTTCCCTATTACCAGCTGACATGGGAGATTTGGCTCACTTGTGAGTTGCAGCCTGGGCTGACATTGGGATATATATGGGCAGGAGATATTTTTGGGGTGACAGTAGCCTGGAGTTAGGTTATACCAAAATCCTGCTATAAACCTCAGCAGACCCCAAGCATGGCATTCCTCACCTCTCACAAGCTAAGGAAAAATCAGAATAAGCAGCACCTTTAACTTGAAACTAGTTTTAAGATGATGTTATCAAACTTTGGCTGCAATTAGGTTCATCGCACATTGAAATCCCATGAACTAAAGAAAGACTGGACTGGATAGACTGTTAGAAAGTGGAAAAAAAAAATCTTTAAGTAGAAAAAGATGGAGTGCTATTGCTGGGTTTTTACTTGCCAAAGAGAGATCTCTTCCCCCCCCCCCCCCCCCCCCCAGTGTAATCAGATAATTAAAAACCAAACAAACAGGGATTTCAAAACACATTTCCATCAACCAACATTATGTGCTTATGATACAGAAGATTGAGAACGACTTAATTAAGTAGATAGCAGCAGTGAAGAGAACATGGATGTGAGGAGGAGGAGGAGATTAGTTGCTTTTGGTGGAACTTTCTTTAGCTGGTGTCGGGTGCCTTTCTAGAGACGGAACATCAAAGCAAAAAGAAAAGGAAAATATGGGAGAAAAATGGCTAGAAGATTATATCACTTTGGTGCTAAAAGCTGTGCCTTGCTATAAGAAAAGTTAGCTGCTGGCTGAGTGTTTTGTTCAAGGATAATGTTGACATCCGTTGAGGAGACAGGATAACTAGTTTCAGAAAAAGTAGTAGCCAGTGCTCAGAAGAATAACACACGATAACATATGAATAACTTCACGGGCAAAGCTGTGTGATACCTGACTCGAGATCTGTATGGGTGGGACAGGAGGGAATTGAGCTGATGTAGAAAAAAAGGCTACGCTTGGAAGGGCAAACTGGCGATGTGAATCTCTGCATGAGGACATCTGTGCTAAAGAGTGGTAACAAAGACACCCAGAACAGCTGAAGGAGCAATATCGAGGGCTTGTGGTATGTCCTGCTGGATCTGGGAAAAGAAACTTTTGTTTTGTCCATGTTTAATGCTTTGCACAAATGAAGATGCTAAAGCAACTTAGAGATACGTATTTTTGAGTCGGTGCCACATGATAAAACGTCCAAACATAATGCAAATAATTGCAAACTGATGTATCCAGCAGTTTTTTTAAAAAAAATGAATAAATAATTTAGCTTTACACATGGGCAATCCTTACTAAAAATTGCAAATCAGAACTCTTCTGTTTGAATGTATTCTATTTTGTTAATGGATTCACTAATATGAAAGGCATCTAATTGTATAATGTATTATTAGTCATTTTCTTTGGCATCCTATTAACTTTAAATAATTCTAATATTTAACATTTTATAACATTCACAACAAAGTTCTTCTATCTCCAGCAGAGGAAAAAACCATGCATTAATAATAAATTTTTCATAACTCTTTCTACTCTGTATGTTGTGATACATATTTGAGCAGAAACATTGAAAATTGAAGCGTAAAATAACAAAGCATGTTAGATGGCATTTTAAAAATATCCGTTGTAATTTACTGTGTTCCTGTAAATACAAGAGCTGGAATATAATTCAGTACAATTAACTTATTTTAAAATTGAGTCACATATAAAGTGTGATAGGATATAACTAAGTGCATCTACTAAATGTCTTTTCAGTGATAGCTGAACTGGAGTGTATAAAATGGTGATTAATGCCTACTAATGGAAGTGGTCTCCACCACAAGTTGTGAGCACTGTGGTTGTGGCTGAGTAGAATAACCACACACAGAAACACTGATAATCTCTAGCAAATCCCCAAGTTTTCCTGGGCTAGGAATAAGATGGCAGGTCACATTAGAAATTTTCTCCTTCTGGTGTTTTTTTTTTTTTTTCTTTTGTTTTAGTAGGTCAGATCTTGTTCTCATGTATTGTGGAAGTATTACGGGAATGAGCAATGTCTAAGCTGCTTAACAAATGCACACTTTCCCCACACCAATCTGTTTTCTGGGGACAGCCAGGCTAGCGCTATACAGCATCTTCTCGGTTGGGTGCTATTAATGTTAATAAAATGCACTCAGCACTTAACATCTCGAGATCTCAAAAGAGCTTGCAAAGCAGCATCATTATCTTTACATTATGGGTACGGAAAATGAAGGATAGGGAGAGTGAAAGATTTGCCCAAGTTTCCATGGTAAATCAGTGACAGAGCTAGGAGCAGAGCCAAAATCTGTTGAGTTATAGTCAGTCTCCTATGTAGTGCGCCGTGCCATTTCACCAAATTCCATTTGCCAAGTCCCTACTGTGTACAGAGACTGCAGATAAGGCTGCAGTCGCCCTCTGAAACGTGGATTTTGGGCTCAGAATAATGCAAAGCCAAATCAGGTCTTCAAATGCGGGTCTCCCCTGTGATGCATCTCCAAGCTCAGAGCCACCTGTGCAATGGACGGTGGTGCAAAGATCCGTAAATAAGCTGCTTTAAATTCCTCTGTGCTGGAGCTACAGAGTAAAGGTACCTCATCCTTGAGGAGCCCCAAGTACGTCTGACGTGTGAATGAGGTCCTGGGCTTCGTTCCTGCGGTGGTGGGGATGCATCACCATGCATTGTGTTTTGCATGGCTGAGCCTCGTGGAGCTATGTGTTTGCACCGAGTATTTTGTAGTCACTTCTGAAAATGGCTACATTGAGATAATATATGAGCAGATATGTATGTTGAAAGGCTTGTGCTAACATCTCTGTGAGATACCAAAATATTACTAGCTATATTTGGTAAGTAGGAAAATGAGGAGCTGAGTAACGTGCCTAAGGAAGTTTGTGATGATTCAGGAATACAAACCGAATCTCCTTGTTTCAAATCCTTTGCCCTAGCCTCAGGGTCATCCTCTTTTCAGCTCCCTTAGGAGGCACAATACAGACCAAAAGCTACAAAGAACTGGCTGTCTTCCTGCCACCATGGATCACAGGAACGAGCAGACAGCCAAAGGATGTTTTTTGTCAATGTGCTCAGTCCTTGTAGGTGGGCACCCTTCTTTACCATAGCGAAACATCTTCAGCGTCTCCCTCACAGTTTTATGCCTCTGTTTACAGCAATTATATCAGTTGTAATGATAATGTCGGTCATTAATTTCAGTGTGTGTGCCTGTGTTTCTAGAGATTGCTCCTGATAAGCAAAGGTATGTAGTAAACAGGGCAAGAAGGAATTAGTTGTTTTAGACTTAGGGAAAAATGTAACACCCCCCAGCCCTCTGATTGCCTTCTGGGATTCCTGCATGGCCATGTCCTGCCTGCTGAGGAGCTCTGACCGCTCAGCTGGACTTCTCCAGTTGTCAGATCAACTGTAATCCAAGGCACTGAGTTACCTCTGAGGGGGTATTTCCCCTCTGCTGAGCCTCCACGCATGCCTGCACCGGTCAGACGTCCTGGCGGTACAGGCAGCATTTATCCTTAGCATTCGTTCTTCCCGCTGGCTAACCAGTTCTACCCACCTCTGGTCCCACCTCTGGTCCCATCTCGGCCAAGTCTGAATTAACTGAAGTGTTTCCCGCAGTTCATCTACTCCAGTTCGCTGCAAAGGTGCTGCCATTCAGGCATCTGCTTACTTTCTTCCCGCTACCGGACTAAGCATTTGAGGTTCTGCCAGCAGAAGATAGGGCCGTGTAATGCCATGATTTAATATAAATGAGAGTCGACGGCTGTTTGTTCTCTAGCAGACTTTCTGGCTGCAGTCTCGGTGAATAGGTGTGTGCGTCTGAACTCAGCTTGGCTATTCACAGCTCCAGAAATGTGTACATGGATCTGCATACAGCATGCTGGGCTTTTTTCCCCACCTTGCATCTAAATAGGCTCTAAAAATCTGAGCTATTCTTTCTCTGTCATCATGGTAAGTGATATGGGAGAGCTTTGAAAGACTTTAGGTTTGCAGTGAAGCTTGTACTGCTGTGTAATTTTGTGTATCTGTGCTGTTGAAAACGAAGAATTTAGGTCAGGCTTTGTATGAAAAAAAAGCTAATATAAGGTGGACAACTTGACTTTACATCCCTATGCATTTAAAAGTCCCAGTTGGAAAAGAAAGCAAGACAGCAAGAAACACAAACATGTGTTGGATTATTTCTTGTTAAGCAAATGTAGTACTGTGAAAGATTGACAGCACGGGAAACTGGAGTCCTCCATTTATCTACACTTCATTTCTATCCATTTATCCACACTTCATTTCTAATATCTGGCTTCAACAGCAGATTGTAACCATAGAAAGGCTATAGACTCTGGGTGAAATGGCACTCCCTTTTGGATCCAGTTTTATAAAAGAAAACAATTATTCACAGAATGCATGTCTTTATTCTTTATTGCACATTTCAAAGTCTCCATGAATACTCATTTGCATGTGACAGCTAATGCTGCATCTTGTATTGGCCAGTAAGAGGCATGATTGCACTAAATTGGAAGCAGCAGGCAGAGGTTTTCTTTTAAGAATGGGGGTGGGGGTAGCCATCCACTCGTACTGTTCTCAAGTCTTCAGTCAACACGATTTTAGAACAGTTGCAAGTCTAGTTACTGGGATAATAAATCCCAAATTAACTGAATATGCAGATTTCACTTCCATTAGGTTACACTCTTTAAATTGACATACCCTTCACTTTATCTTTTGTTAACAACCCCAACTTTTAAAGCAATCGAGAAGTGGAGGATTGAAAATACTAAACTTGTACTTCAGGAGTGAAAAATGAAGACAGTAACGTTCCCCAAATTGATATAATTATTATTTCTTTTTTTCCCCTCTTTCTTTTTTGATAAACCTAAATAAATACATTGGCTCACCGTGCATGATTTTTTCCAAATGATCTTGTTATCTGAATGACACACAGGACAGCAGAATCCCAGCAATGCAGAAAGACTGTTGCCGGCAATGCTTACAACAAAATCTCTGTACACAGCAGCAACAGAAAATATTTATTTGGTAACACATTCCTATTCCCTTTTGAAATGCATGCAATTTCGACTCAGAAGCACTGGAAGATATCGAGATAAATACTTCTGTGGTTTCTATGTAATCCCTTTGAAAATTATCTGGAATATAATGGGGACAAAAGCAGCTCCTTGAAAACTACCCGAAACTCATTCTTTTCTTAAATGTAATCTCCCAGCAAAATAAGAGAGCGTAGGAACTAGCTGCTTATAAAAGTGAGATTAAGAAAAACACCTTGAAAACGTTTACTATAGAAAACAGTGTATCATGATCATTCATTTCCAAAAAGTTAAAATTGAAAGCTGCTTTTTTTTTTTTCCCCCCGTTTCCCGACAGCTACAAGGCTTTGATACTTTTTTTGTCAGAAAGCCTTAAAATGCCGTAGGAATTGCAGCTAAAACATCAGAAAGTTTTTCATGCATGCAGTTTAACGACGAGACTACCTGCAGTATGTTTTTTCCAGCAAGAAAACTACGCAAAACCATTGCATTCCAGTAACAGACAGGACTTACTTTGTAAGATGGATTTCAAAAGATCTGGAGGCTGCTGTTCCTTATAAAACTATGCCAAAGACTATTTAAGTGGCCAGTAATATAAACATTATGCTACTAACACTGAACAGTTTATCACATAAATATAATTGTCTTCTTTTAGAAGAATAATAAAAGCCGAATCCATATGTTACACATTATTTAAAATTGTTTTCTGCAAGATGTATTAATCCCAGCGAAGAAGCAATTCTTCTACTATAGGAGTATAACAGCAGTTTTATTTTATTACATTGTCATTGTTTAATTTGTTTGTTCCCGGTAGTAGTTTCACAGATTTTTATGAACTGTTACTTTTATGGAAAGTCAAGTTACAAATGATGGACGCTGTTTGCTTTCAGGAAAAGAAAGGTCGCGAAGGTAGATAATGTATTTATTTATTTACTTACTGTACTCAACTTTTTAAAGATCCCTCAATTCTTAGCAGAAGCTGAAATAACTTGTGGTTTTTAGACCCAGGAGGCACATATTTTGATACTGCTCTTCAGCAACACTGCTAGCTCTGCAGTCTATTCAAATTTGGGAGTAGAATTTAAAGCTCGGATAAACAGCGTTTGGTAGCAATGGCAGTGCAGAGCTTACAGTTTATCTTTACGGAAATGTGATCTTGCAGCTAAATGTCATTTTGTGTATTTGTTTTTATGAATTTGAGCTGAACGTTCTAGCAATAACTTTTTTGCTAGAAAAACCTCACAGTTACACTTTGGACTAAGTTATTTCTATTGATTAAAAAATAACTATTTTTTTTTCCCTAGGTAATGTAAAGCTTAATTTTGAATTCTTCTGTTCTAGAACTTAAAATTATTAACTGTCATGTGTGAACCTGAACTCTAGATTACTCGTAGTGTAACTTAATGACAAGATGAGACTTTAAATAACTTTGAGACAAAAAGCAGCTCTCAAATTGACTGCTTAAATGCAACACGGAAAAAGGGCTTAAGCTGCTGAAATATTTTGGGCATGTTCACATCTGTAAATGAGGCTGAAATATCTGGCCTATTTAAACATGAAATAATCTAAAAATATTTTCATTTAAAAAAATTAGTTATAGCAGCCTCACCAATAGAACAGTCTTTGTAAGGCACCTAAAAAGTAAATGTAAAAGAAAGTACATAATACCAAGTATATGAAGTATTTAAATTATAGCACAAATCAAAATTAAAGTACAAGAAAAATAAAAAAAAAGGTTAATATTATTTTTTGCTTCATAGTTAACTCGTTGTTATCACATCGGCAAAGCACAAGAGAGGCTTTCTGAACTTGCGTATGTAACGATTGGTTGTAAGAGCTGCAAGGAATTTCTCCGTGCTAGAAAATGCACGTTGTCTGCCTTCTTTTAACCAGAGTCTTCATCAGCTGGAATACCACCAAGTTTCTTATTTGTTGTCCGTATCCCAACAGGAAGTACATTGCCATTGCTTGTTGGAAACATGATCAGATTCAGATCCTACAAACAGTTATTCTCTGAATTTTATTTTTTTTAATGGGTTGTGGTTTGAGCATTGCTTTGACTGAAGTTAGTCACCAGCAAAGCTCAATCTCGTGTTTGCTCTGTGCTGTACCACTTTCAGTCTGTCCAGTTTTAAGATATCTTTTTGTCTAAGGAAAACAAAACACCAAATCACAGCTTTTCCTTTTTCCCTTCTAATCCTGGTATGCACTCTTCAAGCTGGATAATGTGATATGCATTAATACATATATATTTGTACAGACAAACAAGTCTGTGTTTAAATAGATGCTAACTCCGGATATCTGAGGCTTAACGTTGGGTCCCTCCATGGACTCTTGTGTCAGTTCATCTCTTTGCGCCTCTGTTTCTCACTGCACCTTTTGTCTGCCTTAATTGCTTAGATTATAAACTTTTTCTCACTCTTGCTCTGCGCTTTTATGACTGACACAATGGGGCATGGATCTTATTAGGGCATCTTGTCACTACTGTGGTTATAATAATCCAGATGGTGATACTACCACTATTAATAATAATAATTTAAAAAAAAAAAGTATTAAACTACCATCACCGATGCAAACAACAGTAATCATCATGATGCTATTTTTCCTAAAGGAAGTGTTCATAGCCCTGGCTGTGAAGCCTTCTTATTCCAAACTCTATAGAAAGTCAGTAAAAGTTTTAATCAATTAAGTTTTAAGGATGTATTTATTTATTTAGAATTTGATATAAAAAAAAAATCACATTTACTTGCTGCAGTTTTAGAACTAACAAGATGAGTTTCAACATAGCCATGAAAAATCTAACTCATTGTTTCACATTATCATATATATTGGCCTAGACATATATGTGTGAGGTTTCTTGTTTGTTTTGGTTTTTTACTGTCAAAGAAATTACAGCAACACGTTTTTATTTCCTTTGTCTGTGTGACAGAGTGGGATACGCTCAGGTCAAATGTTGAACTCCATTTTATATTATAAATACATTTTAGATTAGGGCATACTTTTTGCATATGTAAGCAAGATTATTAGGAGGTATTCCAGTCGCTCTTCAGCCTGAGAATAGTTGTTGACACTCCATTAAAGAATATCTGGGATATTTTTAACCTAGATCAGCTCAGTGACCCAGTTTATGACGCAGCCTCGGTGGCGTAGGTGCGATGCAGGGGACAATGAAGTGCGGCCCGGCAAGTCAAAGCGAGCACGTAGGGCTGGGCAAGAGCGTTTTTAACAGACGTTGAGCACCGAAGGCAGCATCTTGTCGCTCACAGTGCTGAAACCATCCAAAAAAACTGCCCAAGATTGTTAAATGTAATTGTCTCCTGATTAACCGTCCCCTTCCTGAGGAACAATAGAGGCTACGTGGAAACTGGGAGGGCAACCGGCAAACGTGGTGCTGGACCACAGGCAGAAAATAGTAGGGGCTGGGGCTGGAAAGGGTGTCTCTGGAGGGACTTGCCATCACTAGATGTAGGAAAATAATTGGGGCGGGGGGGGAAAGCAGGAAGGCACTGTCTGTTGGGGTACACCATGATGCCAGGGAGGAAGAGGAACAGGGCAAGGGTGCACCCAGGAGGTTTTGCAAATAATCCTGGCTCTGGTGCTTCTGAAGAGTCAAAGGGTTAGGACATTCCTGGCCTATGCTTGTATTTCAGTCCTGCCAGCCAGGTCTCACTGGGGAAGCTGTCACGGAGCCAAGGCTCGTGTCTGGGAGCACCCTGGGAGAGGTGGGGGAGGCAGGGCTGGGGATGGGCAAAACCCAAGAGGAATGGTGGGACAGGAGGAATGGGAGGGCATTGCAGAGATCACGATTTAGAAAATGAATAAACTTGGCCTGAATTCATTTGACTTCAAGCACCAGCCTCAGATCTCTTCCCAACAGGCGGGTGCTAAAGCAGAAGCAGCTAGTTTCCAGAGTACCCATCGGTAAAAAAGAGTTTGATATATTTGAAACCTCTTCTGCCTCTGCTTGATCCACTGATATGCTTTGCTTGGGAAGGAAAAAAAACCCCAAATTTCACATGTATACTGCTGATTTATTCTGAGGGCCAGAGGTCAAATTTTATTCAAGTCAGATACCAAATCTTTGGATATTTCTCTTAATTTTGTGGACCCTTAATAACTTTCAAAACTGGACTTAATATTTCCTAGGAAGAGAGTTTCTCAGGATATTCTCTGTACCTTCTTAGCCTGGCAGCAGATACCATGAGAACTATCATTCTTGTACTAATTTGGCATTTTTGCTTTAAAGCAGATTCTGTGAGTGGGAGAGGGAAGGTGCAATTTAGATACTTCAGAATTATTTGGCTCCGCATCTATTTATGCCACAAATAGATAATATTTCAGTGAAATCATTGAGTTTTTACTTTTTTGAAACTCTTTTGCCTTTCTTTACCAAGTCCCATTTAAAAATAACCGACTGGCTTTAAAACAGATGTGACCCTGTGTGCTTCCGCATGGCACCTTAATTCTTCTGAGCTTCTCGAATGATGTTGAAGTTGTTGTATGTACGAAAGGCACTGGATGTCACCAACGTTGTCCAGCGTCTGGCAAGACCAACACTTGGTTCTTTCTGGCAAGAGACTAAACTCATAGTGATGGTGATGGGGTTCCTCCTCTCCCAAACCGTGGTATCCAGAGGGAAGGGGTGGGGTCGAGAGATGAGGTGGGATGAAGGAGGACCACCCCATATGCACCTAGCAGCTCTCACACACCCATCACATCTTCTGTCATGCATCTCCTTGCCCCTGTACTAGGATTAAGTGAGCGCTTTGCAGTCTGCCATCTTCTGTGGGTTTAGACAAGGGAACCAATTCCCAAAGGCAGGATTCCCCGATAAAATAAAAATGCAGGAAATGTTTAATATGAAGGAGAAATATCAGCAGTGAGAGAAATGTGGGGATTTGGTTTTTTGTTTGATTTGGGTATTTTTTTCATAGCTTCATAAGTATCTATTCCCAAGAAAAATAATTCCTAAATGCAAAATGGTAAGGAAGCTGATTCATTTGCCATGGTGTCAAGTTGTTCCTGAGCAGAACAATTTCCCATGTACTTAGCAAATGAGAGAAGTCTGATTAAGGCTAAGAATCTCTTGTTTAATTAAGCTTCTCTAGACCCTTTGAGGGCAAGCACTGTCTTCATTTTACATATAGGTAAACTACACCATAGAGAGGTAAGAGGCAATTCCTTTTCCCTGAGCAAAGCACGCAAGCTAAGGGCCAGGCATCTCAGCAGGTTCTGGAGGAAATCCTTCCCTCCTTCAGCTTTGTGGCATCAATACTTCCTAATGCACGTGGTAGATCTGCAAATGCTATATGCACCTTCCAAGTTTGGGTGCATGGTCGCTGTATGCGGTTGTGTTTGGGACAGGACACTGCACTCACAGGCTGGGGATCTGGATCCCACCTGAATGTGTTTGGTATCCTTCTCCAGGCTGCTTCCAGAGCGCTCCTCAGTCTGCTTTGGAGATGATCACAAATGAGCTGTTGAGACCGCACAGACTGTCAGTGGGGCGGGGAGGAAATCCCCAAATCACCTTGGCTCTCCCCAGGAGAAATCTTCATTTCTTCTGATAGAATTAACAATCCCACGTGCAATTTCTTAGGGAATCGTTGAAGGCCCTCACACTAAAGCTCTGCTGAGATGTAGGTTGTATGTTTACCTGCCAGGTGCAAGCGGTAGAAAGAGTGTGTTCACTACAAAAGACTTTTTTATTTTTTTTTTTAAAGATGATCAACCATATACTACATTTTTCCAGAAGAAAGGTAGCCACCCTCAATCACACTGCTTTGTGAAGTTGTAACGCTACCGCTCAGCATGATGTTGTAAAGGAATGCTAGCGTGATGTTACGTTCGATTATTGCAGAATATATGGTAATGAGTGCGAGCTCCTCAGGTGAAAGGTCCCAGCAAATCCAGTGGAAGTTGTCACGTTACTGTGTACAAGAACAGAGTTATATCTTCTTTTTCTCTCATGCTTAGTGTAACTTTAACTACTACACAGAAATAAATTCTATTAGAAAACCTGCATAATACTGTATTGAAACTGTGACAAAATTATTGGAAGTATTTGACATTATCTTCTTTCCTTTCTTTGATACCAATATTTTTTTGTAGACTTCTTATACAGACCATACTAATTATTGTACCGTATAATCCCGTGGCATCAAATAGACTAACACGTTAGCTGTTTCTCTCAATCTCTTCATGCTTTCTTTCTCTGTGAGTCACATCAGTGACAGCAGTTAAGTAAATCAAAGTTTATAAGACTTGGGGAAAAATTGTCATATGCTACACACAAAACCAGCTACTGTATTTCAAAGTTGTGGTTGAAGTAACAATATCAAAGGATCTCTGTCATATGGGAATCTTTTTCTCTCACAGTCCTGCAGTGTATACTATTAAAAGGCTTTAGCAAGTGAAGCGCAGTAAACCCAAAGTGCCAGTTTACCACTGGTAAAAAAAAAAAAAAAAAAGGGCAAAATAGCAACAGAGACAAACCAAAACCAAATGAATCCTTCCTGTGGATATGCCTCGTGTGTGTGTTTATGCTTTCCTATTTCTTCTGCCTTTCCAACAACAATGTTGAAAAAGCAAAAAGTATGAGAGCAGAAATGCTCTAATTATTTTAAAGTTCTCTGATCAGCTCCTTATATCAGCAAAAGAAAACATTTTAGACTTTTCTTACCAATTGATTCAGATTGTTTCTTAACATTTGCAGGGTGTCCTTTAAGGAGAAGGGGAGTAAAACTCTGTGACTTTATTTTTTTGCATAAGTTTCAGCAAAAGAAAGTCTTTGGCTTTATTCCTTAGGGTCAGGCATTTTAATGTGGGGGAGCAGAGGATGAGTAATTTAAATTACTTCCCCCCCCCTCCCCAAGAAAAGAGCTCCTTCACAAATGGCCTTTGCTTTTTTCCTTAGTCAATAAATCATAGGAGGCCCCAACCTAGTAAACCTGCCTTGGACCGATGCTTTATAAGCACTTTAGAGTAGTAATTAATCAACGTGCCACTCTTCGGCGCAGAACATAAGTAATAAGGAGCGAGGCAGGTAATGTTTTCTATAACAAGATAAGGGCAGAGCGGTGCCCGCGCTGGAGGCTGCCTGCACACCCGCCTTGCACAGAGGCAGGCATCTTCCGGGGGTTTTCTTCTCCATCATAAAACACAACGCGACCAAAGCTGGTCCTGGTGGTTAGTGCTCCTTCTGTGCCCCATCGCCATTTAACGGGGTGTTTAATACGCTATTACGGTCCTCGGCTCTCACCTGGTTTTGCTTTGCTTTGCTTTCACCACAAGGTCTGGAGCAGCTTGCTTGGCTCCTCAGAAACCTCTCTTCTGCCGGGACATACGCGCGTGTGAAAGTTTGCAGAATATATATATATATATATTGCTTTGTTCATACACAAATTACTCGGGCTCGACTGAGGTATTCTTTTTCCTCGGTAGTGAATTTCTACCTATGTGAGGAAAGAGCAGGAGTACTTGAGAGTAATTGCTCCCCCAAAGTGAGTAAGTTTAGCCTTTAATTAGACCTCTTTCCTTCGTTTATTTGATATTTGTGTGTTTATTTTCTTGGTTGTAAACAGACTACTAAAATGGTGAGCTGCAGAGGGAAAATGCAAATATTTATGGAATAATTTACTGGAAACGGAGCACATGTTTTATGCCAACCACTGGCCCCAGTCAATAGGAATATTACCACCTTTTGGTATGTCGCCAGTAAAATTGCACCTTTTACCAATATCTGGTTTGATTTAATACCAGAAAAGGAATGCAAACCTTTTAGGTTTCAGCTATTCTTTATGGCGTATTTTCTCATGAAACAATACAAAGAAAGTAGCTCTTGACAAGTCACATTTTTCCACACAGTGATCTCTTGTTAGAGACCTGTGAGACTACTGTAATTTCCTTCCCATTACTTTCAATGAATTCCATGCACGTGAAAGAGAAAATGGATAGTGGAGCCTGAGTTCCTGTACTACCCACTGCGTAGGTACCGAAAGGAGGATGGAGACTTACCGTCGGATTCCTTACATTGCTCTTCTGCTATACATTAGCTTTAATCTTCTACTGAGCAAAATATAGGCATTTGTAACAAAAATAACGAGAGTTAGCCCTTTGGAGACCTTATGGTATGGGTCAGATTTACCTTTCGGTATCCTGATGTAAAACACTGAGATCAGGGAAGTTACACCAATGTAAAACAGGTGTGCATATGCACATGCATATATAGAGACAGACATGTATTTCCTTTCATTTAACAAACATATATAATTCAGTTCTTAACTTCTACCAAAATAAACCTTTGTTAACTTTAAATTGCTGTTTCTGTCAGGCTTTTTACTAGCAGTGCCTCATCAACTGTAGATAAAGATTGCTAGATAACCAACCTTAATGTCTGCGCAAAACAACCCATAAGTCTACCATGCAAACATCATGATATCCAAGCACTGGAGCTTCACAACAAACTTCTCTTCTGCTTGAAAAATGTGAGCAACCACAATACACGCGTCCATTTCGTGCGAATCACATGCACGGTTTTAGCTCTGACCTAGAATGAATTAACTTCTATTCCCAAAGCTATATATATAGTGCTAAGTTATCTGGGGTTAATTTGCTGGAAAAAGGATTAGAACCAAGTTAAGTTTGTGTGTCTCTGAGAAATAAGACTTTGTCTCGGTTGTTTATATGTAGGCATCAAAGGAAATCTGGAAGCAACAGGGTATGTGGAGGAAGAGGGAAAGGGTTACAGCCTCGAGTTTCCCGAGAAGCACAGCTTGCAGTTCTGCTGCGGAGAAGGTTGCTCCATCTGGCAAGCCTCCTGGGATGCCAGACTGGAGCAACCAGTTTGCAGGAGCTGTGCAGGGGGATGCCTTCCCCGGCCGTCCATCGCCGCAGCCAGCCCCGTACTGGTGTGAGCGCTCTTGCTTCTCCCCATCAGCCTCCTACCAGTTTGCTGAACTGGCTCTGCAGAGGGGCGTGCGTGCAGTGGTGGCGGCGGTTAAATCTGTTGAAAATGCAAGGATATAACATCGGTGCACTCCAAGTAGCGTGGCTCAACGTGTGAACGAGCCTGAGAAAAAACATGGGAGAATTAAAGCGACTGTCAGAGCAACAAAGGGAGTTCCTTGGGTGGCTTCTTCTACCAGCTAAATTAGGTTACAGGCAATAAAGGAAGGTACTTTTTGCGTTTTAGTGAAAGGTTTCTAAACTGTGCAAAATATGGAGATGGCAGTTACTGTGAATGTTTAGGTACAAGCCTTCCTCCCCTTTCACCCCACTTCCCAAATAGAGTTCCCAGTGACATTAGCAATAAAGAAATGTGCTGAAAAATAGTTCTGCTTCAAGAAAGGGAATGCTTTAGAAAACTCAGCTGCCCGTTGAGGAGTTGCACGTTATACCTGGAGAAGAAATTCTACCGGACAGTGTAAAGTAGCCCTCCTTTATTCCTAAATCGCAAAGGAGCTTTGTAGCATTTCTGATAATGCTTCCATAACGTGTGTGTGTGTGTGTTCTCCGAGGCATTCATTTGGCTGGCACATTGGAAAATGGTTAACACAGTGAATGTGGGGTGTCATTTTTGTAGTGGAGAATGTGTGCCAGAAGAATTCAACTGTAACCACTAAATATTTGCTTAAAAATAATTTTAACCATCTGGACTCCTTTTTTTTTTTTCTTATTATTCTTATTCTTCTTTTGAGGTGGGGTGAGAAGGGAGCATTTTAATAGGAATGATTTGTGGTTACAAAATGAATTTGGTTAATTTGGTTACCACCCCCATTTATATGATGACTACAAATAGTCCCTAACATCTGAAGTTTTAAAGAACCAGCAGATTTTTCTCTCTTGAGCTTCAGAAGCTGGAAACGAACTTACAAAAGACAATAAATTGTTCTTGATGGAATAAATAGTTTGTGGGGTTGCTATTGTTCCTCTTGACAATACACTAACATGTGCTAATAGAGGAAGAATTGAAGGGCTTGCGTAGTACAGGCTCTTCTGCCAGGCTAAATTTTTCCACTTTGGAGCAGGAATCAGGTTCCCCGCTCGCAGGGCAGGGAAAACGCGGCGCTGGGATTCCCGGGAGCCAGCACCTGCTGCCCGCCCCGGCGCTGCGACGGCTTTGGGGCGCCTTCTGCGGGGAGCTGGGCAGAAGCGGCGTGTGCCTGGGGGGAAACCTGAGAGGAACCTGCAAACCCGTCTCTGGAAAAGCCTTATCAGAGTTTATGTTGCAGAGACGGGCTGAGTGAGATCGCTTTCCTTGGCCAGAATAGGGATGCTTGCTACAAGCAGGGTCGGAATAAGAGTTTTCATGTCTCTAATGCTTAAAGGGATTTTTTTTTTTTTTTTTTTTTTTTGGTCTGTGTGGGTCTTGCTTAAGAACGTACACCTTGTTTTTAAATGTTCAGAGTTCAGTGACAGATTTTTTGGTTCTGAATCCAGTGAAAAATAGTTAAATATAGTTGGTAGATGTACACATTTCTATGTTCTCTGTGTCTTGCCTTAGCATATTAAATGAATGTTTTATGGAGCCGGCTATAAATACGTCTGTTAAAAGATTTTTATCATACTTTGAAATGCCTAAGTCTTAACAGCTACCTCTGTGCACTAATGATATACTCGTAAATGTTCACAGGAGATAAAATAAACTAAGAGAAAATAGGTAAACTTGCACGTAGCGTTCCTGCTTTAGCAGCTCTCGGAGATACTTTTCCCCTGTTTTCTCATACGCTGCAGCACTGGTTTCATCCAACTCATTGTACATTAGGAACAATTTAGTATCATTTCATTTAAAATATGCAAGCTTTATATCGAGAGTAAATGTGTAGCCACAAGGTAAAATTAAAAAAATATATTAGTCTCATCATTAAAAAAAAGCCTTTAAAGTTTCCATTATCCATTATGTCAGGTAGCAAATATCTTCTCAATGTAACTCCAGACATTAAATCTGTCAAGAGGCATGCAGTAAAATAAATGTCTGGGATACCTTCATAAACAAAAATCTTATTTCCATAATTCATACAGCTGGCTGGCATTTATTGGCACGTCAGGTGCAATGGGGACATTTCAGGAACATTAACATGTACAGCATCATTTGTCAACAAAGCAACAATGTAAGCAAATCGTTCAGAACTCATACAGATTTACAGCTTTCTCTGCCAGCTGCTAATTACGGTGTGCTCTGCCTATTTGGTATGGTCTTTTTTATTGGAAAATGACAAAGGGGTTATGGTATCCCAGTTTGGAATATAGATGCACTTTTAGTAATAATATGAGTGGTGATACGACTACACAGCCTGGAGTTTTGATCTAGTTGCCCTAGTCTTATAATGGACCGGTTTTGATTGATGAAGGACAAAGAGAAATTCACAGTGATATTTACTTACTGATAGAAGTAACCTCTGCAAACAAAGAAATAATAAAATATCAGAGAGCAAAAAGAAGTATCCTTTATTTTTATTTTTTTTCCTATTGAACATGACAGGGAAAATTCAATCCTCACTGAAGACCTGGACTGTTTATTGAGCAACGTTTAGCAAGCCCTATACGTTACAAACTGGCAAATACCGTTTAACATTTCTGAATTCACTTTGATAAATAAGAATTAAACTTTCAACATTTTAAACAATGCAAAGGTTAAATAAAAGCCAACGGTACCATCTGTAAGGACCAAAATATGTGTTAATTTTCTGCTTTCAACATCCTCTGTGTCTGTCTGTCTGTTATTTCTCTCCCTTTTTATTTGTTTAAGCGTGTGTGTGTATGTATGTATGTGTTTTTGCAAGTTAACAGCAAGTCAGTTCTACTCTTTATTTTCAAGCTCTGGCCAGTTTGCATTCCAATCTCATAAAAATATAATTAGTGGAGCCTTATGCGTCAGATGTAAAAATTAAATATGCTTTCATAATTATTATACCTGTTATTTGGCCAAAGGTAAGAGGATTCTATTAGCTAAATACATATTTAGGCACCTAATAAAATTCCTTATTCAGTTCTATTTCTTAGTTTCAGTTCATGAAGAGTAACCACTATTCTGAGTTACGATCTTGACCATTTAATTTTTAGAGAAAAAAGTAATTAGACCATATTATGGATTAATCCCTTGCCAATTTTCATTTTTTAAATCAAAGTAATTTTAGACTTGGGAACTACATAATTTTATGCAAAGAAAGTATGTTTTGCCAACCTTATTAAAATCTTTAAAGACCATATTTTCTATAGGCTTCCAAAAATTATCCCACAAAAATGTGTGGGTGCACCCATCTGTACACATGAATGGGCAGCTAGGAGCATAATTATCCAGTTTTGCACGTGCAAATGTAGGTGTTTAAACACAAATTAGCTGACCCCCAGATTCTGCTGGTGCATTTTTACGAAATGATTAATAATATTTCCTTGAATTCCATAACGGAGGTTAAAATCCCTAAAGATCTTTAGAGACAATAATAACTTTTCTGTGAAATATCTGGGACTACTGATGTCTTTTAAAATGTTACTGATGCAACAGTAAAATGAGCTATAGCTTAGTGCCAGTATTTGGGTGTTACTTTGGTTATATTGACTATATGATTCTTTCAATGTAATAAACTGTATTGGCTCCGGAGCGATTACTGTCTGCCACCGCTTCTCCAGAAGCAAAACGCACATGTTCCTAAAGGAAAAACTAATGCACTGGGATTATAAAAAATTGACCATCAATCTACGTCTGTATGAGCAATCACAACTGCTTCCGAAGAGAAGTTATTTTGTATTAGAAGCAATTTACCCATCTGGAAGAACAAAGATATTTGCAAATGTCGAAGTGACTGACTTCTAGCAGATGCTTAAAGTTAAAATCCCAACTACTTCTAAGGTGGCTGGTCTCGATTTCCGATCTGGAAAAGTACAATATGTTGAAGAGCTCTTCTAACCGATGAGGAAGTTCCCTGGCACCTTGGCTTTGTGCTCCCTACCTGCTGATGCTCCCTCCCACCACCCCCCCGGCAGGCTCCCTGCCCACGCAGCTGCGCAGCAGTTTTCTAGGAAAGGGGAACAGTTGCAAAGCTTCTTGAATGAGACGTGGAAATTAGTGGTTGCGTCGCCTCGGTATTAATTGTGTGACTATTCTGGGAGAACAGGCTGTCTGGGAAGGGGTGAGCTATGGGGATGAACCTCGATGGGGGTTTTGTGGGGTAAAGGAAGAAACTGGAAGGGAGAAAAAGGGATGAGACGTAGGGAGTTTGAGGGGATATGAGTTTCTTGGATGTGGGGCTAAATTCTGTCTTTGTGCTGCTGTAGGGGTTTATGGACAATGAAGAAATAAATATTTAACATAGAGCTTAAATAAACAAAGGTTGATGACCCCTGGAATTCACAATTACCCCCAATATGGTACCCAAACGTGCCAACTCTACTGCAAGTCCTGGTAGACCAAGGCCAGTTAATAGAAAACTAACTTTATACTGTAATTTAAGATTGTTTGAATTTACTTTATTTGTGAAATTTTTCCATTTGTGTTCATGTCTTTATGCATTTGAAGAGGAAGTTTAGGCATTCCTTGATCCATAGAGATTGCTTTTCTTCCTGCTGCCTTTGATTCCATTTGCCTAATAATAATGGGCATTATCTTATATCCATATTTAATTTTATTATGTCACTAGTATTGCAAGAAAAGGATGTTCTTTTCAAACATTGTAATGCATTTAGTATTTCGCTAGTCATCAGTTAAATCAATTTTTCCCTTTATTGGATCTGAATTATAAATCAACTAGTCATTGTATGGGATACTGTATATGAATGTACAGTATATCATTATGATGTATCCTATAATAATGTCTCTTAGACATGAAAACTAAAGATGGTGGTTTAAAGTGCTGAGAGAGAAAAAATTGGAAACATCTGTTAGGAGGAAGTAGAGAAGACTTTTCATTAAAGTTTGTCAAGTGTATTTGATAGGAAGAACACAGTGGGCCGTATTCTGCCACTCCTTACATACATCCACCCCAGTATCCAGCGTGTTTTTTCTATCTCGTGTAGAAAAGCCAATACTATCAGAGACGCTAAAAAGCCAGCTCTCTTCTTTGGGTAAGGCACAGTACAGCAGCTCAAGAAATCCAAATCCAAGACATGGGGCAGAGCGAGGATTCACAAGTTTTATGGAAAAAGCGATAGAGCATATTACAATAGAGTCAGTGTCTCGGTCTTTGTCTGTGCAGGGGTAAGGACAGCTGCGTTGCCCTTACGCTGAGTATGTCAGCAAGCTTGTGCAGAAGAAGTGGTGTGAGACAGGTTGGGGTGAAAACTCTTTTATTTCCACTTAGCCACTACTTGCAAGAAGAGGAAGTCTTAAAAATGACAAGGGGGGAAAAAAAAAAGTCAGGAGGTCAAAGATAAGGTATTTGGAAGTATGCAGTTAGAGTTCACCACCCAAGGTACTGTGGACTAGCTGACCAAAACAGAGAAAAAATGGCTAAAAACTTCTGGAGCGGCATGTTTAAGCTTAATTGCACTGGAATCCATTTAAGCAGACCCAACTGTCTATTTAAGGAAGCTCGACAAAGGAGATGTTACACGTACACCGGGACAGCGCTTTGCGGTGGTGTCTGCATGAGGGATTTTGGCAGCGCCGAGCTGATGGGTTACTGCTCCCGCTCGGGTGCGGGTGCTGCCAGCATCACCTCGCAGCCTTGTCCTGGGGCTTCAGGAGCTACTGTGGGCACCGGGGGGAAAACACAAGAGTTGTGTGCTCCTCTCATTTGCATATCATTTTTACATGCTACCAAAGGCATGTACGAATGTGTGCTTGTGTGTGTTTTCCACTTTATAACTGCTTAGGTGCAACGTGACGTACCTTCTGCATCCCTTGGAAGAGTACCGTAAGCGTGGCACGCAGCCCTTGCAGCTGTCCAGCTGCAGCACAGACTGCTCATACCTCCTCCTGCAGGTGTAACAGCTTAAAAGCCAATATCTCCCCTTCCCTTTGCAATCTTTTCCCGTGTCTTCCTGCACGGAGCGGTCTCTGAGCCCCATTGTTTCCATGATGATATCCAGAACTATAACGTCAGATAGAGCAGTTGCAGGCCCCAGTGCGAATTACCCCCGAGTCAATAGAAAACAGAATATTGCTTATTGATTTGGTCTAGCCTGGTTGTGTAGTCGATGGAGAACAAACTAATACAAATAAAATGAATCAATTGGAAGCTGGCTGTGGACCTCAATGAGTCATATGAAGTAGGTTTCTGATATCCTTTATCATCACGCACAGCCAGTGAAACAAGAGTGCTACTGTCTTCTGCTGGCGCACAGAGTTACCTCAGGCTATTCTCAAAAATGCTTTTTTCTTATTTTTAGACCTGAATCAGCCCATGCAAGTAAATGTATTCTTGTGAATACAGATCCTATTTTGTTGTAATGCCCATGGGAAGGCGGTAGTGTAACCTGTTTGGATGCAGCTGCAGACCACCTGTAGAGAAAGTCAAATTAGGGAGAGACCCCACTGTTCTCTGCATTAATGCTTTTTGTGTTGTGGCTTGACTGCCCCCTCCCTCCCCCTGCGATGTATCTTTCTCAACTGAGGAGACAGAGAGCACAGTTTAAGACCTTCTGTCCCTTTAAGGCATCTTGTGATTGAAAAAAAAAATTTGAAAGACTGTAAAAACTCCCCGGTCATCAATGAGTGATGGTGTGCAAGGAGTATTAACACTTTTAGGGTGACTTTTCTTCCTGGTCTTCTTGCAGGTTTGGGGGGTGTTGGGTTTGGGGGAGGTTGTTTCGTTCTGTGCTTAAAGAGCACATTTAGTTCTCTCTCAAGTAATCTGCACATTAGGGGCATCTTCTAAGTTTTGAATGAAAAAAGTGGTTGTCAAGAATTAAAGCCCTGACTCGCCCCACTTTTTGTTCCATTGTTTCTAAATAAAAGACTCGGCAAACAAAAGGAAATGCAACAACTCTAAGTGAAGTGCCTGCTGTACCCTGCATAGCCGCACGAAAAGGGGTATGAGCTCACTGATCCCACTTAATGACACTGGAATTCCCTTTCCATGCAGATCTGTCTGAGTTCAGGACAGAGGGATAGTTAGGCACGGAAACCAGCCCGCCTGAAGAGATGATGTGTCCTTGGTATGAGACGTAGTTTTAGTTAGTTCTGTTATCTCAGTTGCAACTGCTTAACCTTCTCGGTATCTGCAGCTTCTCAGTAGATTAGGGCTTTTATTCATTTACCAGGCAGTATTTTGTTGCATAATGATGCAATATTCTACCTTATGTCACGTAAAACCTGCCTGTAATGAAAATTTCATGGAATTACTTCTTTTCACCCCATTTCTTCACAGGCGAATCCCACTGTTTTGCTAATCGTTGACGTACTAGTTAACACAGGCAGAGTTTGTAGATGGAGGTAATGTCATCAAGCGTTGCCTCATTTAAAATTCTTTCCTCTGGGTGGTGGTATCAATGTTCACTGCAAAGACACTGATGATACTGAATTTAAATGGTATTTATGTGTAGGGTCATGTGTACTCTCCAAGAAGTTTCTGTGTAACTTTTCCCTAATTGAAATTAGATTGAAGTGTTGCTGTGTACACTGCGACTTAATGGTGACAACGTTGAGCCAGCTTCGAAGCTCAGATGCATGGCACGCATCCCAAGAAATCTGCTATGATGCTCCCACATACATCTATGCATATTTTTATGGTACAAGAGACATAAGGTGTGGAAAAGGAGCAGTCTCTTTAAGGGGGATGTGGCAACCCTATCTGCCAGTCATCTTGCCTCTGCTGTTCTATTCCTTTTACAGCCATCCTGCCTTTCTGGTATCTATAACATCTTTACATACGTGTTTAATGTCTGCACAGCTATTAAAATCCATGGGAAGGTGAGAGGCCATAAGGACAATGGACCAGTAGCACTGGTCCTTTGTAGAAACGCTTTTTGTCTGATTTGGGGGTAGCTTGCTCGCTGGTGGATGGCTGTCTAATATTCTAGATAAGATACGACCGACACAGTCTATGAACCGTTTTGGGGATCGGTCTGAAGCTCACAGCTGCCGTGCAAGGTGAGGACCCAGTGCTGCCGTTGGCTATAATGAGCTCTCACCGTGAGATACCTGCAGCACCGTATTTTGACTCAAGGCAAGGGCAGACCAGTGTGCCCTCTCCTCCGTAACGCACGTCTAGCGTGTGGAAAACCGACTTCCCACTGGTAGAAGTGTTTTGACTGGGAGCTTAATTTATAGCGGCTCATAGAATTGCAATGTGTAAGAAGCAATGTCCTTGAACGTTTTTCATGCGCTTCTAAGTGACTCTCTAAAAAGCGTTGGTTTTCCTTGTAAGAATCATTAAACTTTTTAAGGAAGAAATAGTAGTCTAGGTTAGTAATCATCACAGCGCTTTAAATACTAGTGGATAATTAGTGACGTGAATAAATTAAATACATTTCAGGTATAATAGCAAAGTTGAGGAAAATCACCAAATATTAGCAAAGCTCCAAAATCCAACTACTTTGTGTTGCATGCTGTTTTAATGACTGCGATTTGAAAATGTGCATAATTCCAAAGAGATCACATGTTTCACATAATAAAAATGACTATGACATAAAATATATATTTTCTTAAAAAGTACTTGTAATATCAAAAGGACTGTGAAGTATTAGCCATTTAATACAAATTTATCTTTTCTTGCAGATGATTACATTTTCATTTTAATTGCTCACATTTCCCATTCTGATCTTAATGTTTTATACTAGGCAAGACATGCCACAAAGAAAAAAAATAAAAAGATTTTATTTGTTAGTTAACAGTCTTCAGAAGTCCTAATTTGGCCAATGTGTTCTGCTGCAAAGTCTTGGAATGCTGTCTTGCAGTTTCAAAAGTGATCTTATTTGGCTTCCCAGAAACTATTATGCCTGGAGGATGCCATGAGAACAAGGGCTGCCTTGTTAACAAGTAGAAAACTCTCAAAAACAAGATAGGCTCCTGATATAAATCATAATTTAGATGCACAGAGCTATGTTCACAACCACAGCAATGTAATTCATTTACATCTAGTTATTACTTATCTCCACCCGAACTACTAAGTTCAGGAATGCAGCTGCCTTGTGCCTTGTGACTCCTGGGGGTTAGGGAAGAATGACATCACCAAATTTAAGCACATTACCATGCTGACATAGTGGCACCTTGTTTTCCCTTCTGCAGATAGAGCGAGGATTGTGTGCTACCCCCCATTCTTCCAAAGAATACCTTTTTTCCCCTTTCAAGCAGCTGCTATATGAAGGGTTGAAAATGTCACTTCAACTAATGATGAATGATGCTTGACCCTTGGACCTGTTACTATGAATTTTATGCAATGCTAAATTAATACGAAAGATCTCTGCTAGAAGACTTCAGCTATTATGCATGCAGCATAAATGATATGTTAAACAATCCAAATTTTTTTCTCATAACCATGGTAAAATGCAAAGCTGCTTTAACGTTTTGATGTGTATTTCCACTTAAGATTAGAATCTTTTAGTTCTAAAAATATTTTTGGTAAGCAAATCAGTTTGCGAAAAACATTGTCAAAAGGGCAACTGGCCCACATGTCTTTGTTGTTTGCGTTTGAATATAATTAATTATGTAAAGCAATAGTTAGTAGGAGCTTAACAATTAGTAGAATCTGTCAAATAGTCACACGGAAATTACTAACTAATTGAACTACTGGTCTTTTATTGTTTCAGGAAGCAGTACAGAGTGTCATTCTTTTATCTCCTAAGTTTGTTGTTATCGCACATCGCATTTTTCAAGCAAGATGTGCTTCCTAGTAGACTAATACATAAATAACCCTCCCAGTAATGTCACAGTGCGCAAAAGTGTTTGAAATAAAAACACCTGTTTTAATTAGTATTCAGATTTGTGCCGTTAAAAAATGATAATCCTCTTGCAGTAATATGACATTTTTAAAGCTTTGAATTTCCATCTGTATCTTATATTATGATGTTTCAGGATTGTCGTGAGTTAATTATGTTAACTTTGGAAACATTGCTTGCATTTAGAATAAAAAACTTCAGCTTGAATAGCCAGGAAAACAGATGCTATCTTTCTTGTCAACTGCTTTGTTGTGCGCTGCCTTGAAACTTTTTATAAGATTCTGTATCCAAAAGGAAGTATAAAGCTCCATTTATTTGAAATGTTACCCTATTGTAATCAATATTTTAATATATTTCTTGTGGGAGGGACCTGAATGTATCTCAAGGAACCAAAGACATGAAAATCTCTTATTTTATGTTGAAATCCTCCTGTTATTACAAGTCCACTCACAAGGCTAATTTGAAGAACAGGAAAAATGCATGCATAATAAAATTTTAAAATTGTTTCGAAGCATAACTTTTCTCTCCTGAAATATATGCCTGTAAGTTTAGGTGCAACAAGAGGAACTGGAAATATTATAATTAGAATGCACATCGAGATAAACCCTGCAAAACGGCAAGGTAGGCACAAATATACCGTTAGCGCGGCAAATCTGCATTACGTCCTACCACAGAGCAAGTGAAAATGCAAAATGTGGATGTGTGCGTGAGATGGAGGAAAAGGTGTGAAGTTAGAAACGATTTGGTGGATGCACCAGAGGCCGTGTCTCCTCCTTCCACGTGAGACTGCGAGGCGTGTGTGGGAAACGGAAAACATCGTGCCACTGAGTCACCCGTATTTCGTTACACCCCTTCCCTGCCAAGGAGGAACCCTAAACATTGCCAAGGGTGTTTACATGTGCCTGGGGGTAGTTATGCATCTTCTGAGGCTCATTAAGAGAAGGCGTAGCTGCGCACGTGGAATTGCACGTGGCAGGGTGGACGGAGTTATGGTTTTAAGCCCACGCTGACCTTGAAATGTCAACCTTTTGGTTAAAAAGACCTAGGCAAGGTCTCAAATGTTTCTGTGTACGCTGCTCTTCGTTCCACTGGTCATGCCGTCACGTTCCTTTCGTGAGCACAGGTCTGATCATAAACTTATGGCTTCCATATTTTTAAAAGCATCATCTTCCGCAAACAAAAGCTACTTTCATTGTCAGAAAAATGTCGATGTTTGCAAGCAGGCGCTGTACCAAGGAAGCTAAAATGCACAGACTAACCCCTGCCTGGATCAGGACATACTTGATATCTGCTTCTCAGCTGGCGTGGCTTCAGAGCGGACCTAGCTCTGAAGCTGATGAATGTGTATGAAAAAAGTGCACTTACTGAGAATCTTCCCTATTCAGGGTAACATGTCATTCTCAAACTGCATAAAAATATTTGAAAATTCATGTTATTATTAGCGCTATTATTATCAAAGGACATTTCGTTAACATTTGAAAGTCCTTCAGCGCACTTGAAGATATATTTGTTTTAGCAACTTATATAATCCCCTCCTGTTTAAAGTTTTGTTTTAAACACATACAATTATCATCTCCTATGCCCCGATTCAGTAAGCACTTAGAAGCGTTCCTATCTTTAACAGCATAGCTAGTCCCGCTAATATCCAGGGAATGGAATTAGAGCTTCAGATATTAGCAAAAAGTAATGCAAATGTGAATTAAGCAACATGGTTTTGAAGTAAGTTGACTGAGGACTTTATATTTCTTAGACTGAATGCGAAAGTTTGACAAAAAAAAAGAATCAAAGCAAGCCTTACTGATATTAATAATTATTAAAAAAGTATATAAAGTTGAATATTTTAGGCTGGTAACTAGAAGGGATTAGGCACTGAAATAACCTTCCAGTAAGGATAGTGAAGAAAAATCCTAATGGCTTTTAGGCAGAGCCATCAGCAGAAATATAATATATATAGTCATATAGAGACAAATATATATATTTCTATATATATGACATCTAGAATAAGCATAGCATTGTTGTTGTTTAGCATGTAAGTCACATTAACTAAGTTGTAGAATAGAACTATTTCCAAGCTAATCAGTCATTTGCACATATCAAATTTATATTTGCACCTTTGTCTTTCCCAGTGTGACACTTCCATACAGTTAACCCTACATCTAACAGGGGATTTTGCTACTGAAAACTCTCACTGCCTCGTGTCTGTGCGGGAACCTACATGGCACGACGTGATAATCTCTGTCCTATATAGTGTCGCAGGTCATATAGACGATAACAAATTGTCATGTGCGGTAACAATTTCAGCCAAAATTTCATGAACGGAACTAGGGGATACGAAGCAGGAATTATTCCTATGACCCAAACGCAGGCTTGTGTTTTTCGGGACAACTCATTTTACTGCTAATGGAGAAAATAAGTAATGCCTAAAGGCAAGGTGCAAGTATTAAAGTGTTAGTTTGAAAGTATTTAACAAAACTGTCCTTTCGTTTTGAATAACTTGAATAAAGTGTTTGAATGACCTCTTCCTAACCAGAAGAGAATATAGAGAAGAAATTAAGCTTTATTGGTAAATTAAAGCCCAAATCCCATGGTTGATGAGAGATATGGTCCGTTTGAAATAGTTACACTTTCAGACTTTCTCTTCTACAATCAGCGGGTGGAGACCAACATAATCCAATTAATTGTAATTCCCTTTTGTGGCACTGGTACAGTGGTGAATGATATAGTAAGTCCATTGAAGTCTTATCTTTGGTCAGATAATCCAAATGGATTCATATTATGAAACAGTCCTTTATAAAAGTTCTGATGAACAGAAGTGTTTTGACTTTAGTGAACCAAAAGATAAATTCTATACAAAATAAAATGTTTTGTCCTTGACATTTACAGAGCTTGTGTATACCTGATTTCATGTAAGAATACTTCTTTCAGCTGGCTTATTTCAAACAGCCTTTCATTAAAAGAAAAAAAGAAAAAAAATCCAGAATTTGTTCTTTGGATGTCCTACGAACTGGTGTGTAAGAACAGAGATTTACGTATACGAGTAATCTTTATTCATGTAAATAGTCCCATTAAAATAAATGTGATTACAGATGTAAGGAATGTAGGTAAACATTTTGAGAAACATTTAAATTTCTATTTTTCTGAGAAAACAATAAACTAATGTTTCATCAATAATCCTTTCAACTTAAACAAATCATATATGTACGTTCCTTTTCAGTATTGCAAGTGGACTAGGGAAATTGCTTAATTTTAGCTCAAGCTTTGATCTATTTACATTTGGAAATCATTTACATAAAGGAAGTCATAATGATCTTTATTGTTTTGTTAATTATTTCCTTTGATTATTGCAACTCAGTCACTGAGGCACAAGCTTATTGTTACTGGGGTCAGTCCCAATAACATATTTGGCTATGTGCAATAAGTAAGGATTTGGTGGTATTCTTATTTTTTGAATTGTTTTTGTACAGACCCTTTCAGTTTAACAACCGCTGGAGACAGGACTGATTTAATGCATCAGCAGGCTGATCCAGTGCTACACATTTTGTGTTGCTCCTTTCCTTTAAACGTGTCCATAGGAAGCCCACGTTACGGCAGGAGTGTTTTCTCTCATAGTATGTTGAAATCTCATATTTACTCAAGGATACCGTGATACCATTTGTGGGAGACAACACACTAGACCATATATTGAGGTCAGATCTTTTCAGAGCGTCTCAAAAATACTTCCCCCCCCCCCCCCCCCCCCCTTTTTTTTTTCCTTAAACTGTCTGGTTGAAATTTAATACAAGGAATTTTTTACCCTTTGGGGTACATTACATATGAAATAATTTATGACCCATGAATCACAAAAAGGCAGTGAATTAGGTTTCAGATAAGTCTGCCAAATATTACAAAACATTGTGTACAGATTTTTGGACTATGAAAAGGCTTTTGACAAGAATGGAAATAGAAGCAGTGTTAGAAACAGCAAGAAGGGGAAGAACAGAAGAGCTATATGACAGAATCCTAAAGCACTCTGAGTTAGTAGTACAATTAAAAAGATAGGAATATGAACATATTTTTGAAGTATGAAAATGGGACAGAGAGTCATTGTCCAATTCCTTTCTGTATTAGATCTTGAGAGCCTTCAATTTATTTAAAATGTAGATCTGTGGACACTGATACACACAATTCTGATAAAAGACCTGACTGTAAATGGAAAAAAAGGAAAGAAACCTCTAAAATTAGATTGCAGAGAAGCTTACTGGAGAGCAATTACACAATAAAAAAAGTTAATAACAGATTTGAAGTCGGAAGGGGGATATTTACCTTGACTAATATATGTATACACAACATATGACTAAGAGAGGAAGATCAAGTCGAAAGCAGAATTCAGAATGGACTTTTAATAGTAAAATGTATCATGAAAAGTAAGTTCCTGAGCTAGGCAAGTATTTGATGTTTGTGTTCTGCAATCTAGGGTACATGAAACAGAAATACTAGCATCCACCTAGAAAATGGAATAAAATCCATTAGCTGGCACAGAGAAATGAGAAAGTCATTAGTCTGGTTCAGAATGAAGAGGGAAGAATAAACAGAAAGAAAAACAAAATAAAGTGTGCTTTAACTACTAGGGAGAAGCTGAAGATACTGCTCAATGAGTAAGTAGAGAGAATTAGATAAAGGACAGAATCTTACCACTGTAAGACAAATGTAATTTTCACTCAGCATAGCAATTTAATTTCTATGAGTTGCAGAAAGTCTGTCCAGCCCCATCCTTGTGCTTGGGCAACCCTGGTGCTCCGAAGCTGAGCAACCTCTACACCGTGGGAGGGTATGAGCTGGGTGGGAATTCCTCCATGCTTGTTCCTTGTCCCTTTCTTTAAACCCTTGGGGGTATCTGAGTACTCCTTTGACCCCGAAGGAAGGAAGAATTTGGCCATGCCTTGCTCAGGCTGTGTATGCCTGCTTCTACTCTTTGTTAACAAGCCACCTCTGAAGGAGTCTCGTGGAAGTATGTTGACTTGTGGACAGGTAGTCTATTTATTCTTAGGGAGCTTCCAGCTGCATTTTGAGGGGAAATATTCTATATTTAAAATCACTCCTTTTCCCATACGGAATAGTTGATTCAACTAAATATAATGAATTTTTAAAGTAGTTTTAATTATAATCCTATTAAAGTAATTATTGCTTCAAATCACAATGATAGAACATAGTAAGTCATAACTAATATTGCTGTCATCTAACCCTGTAGGCAGGTATTGGCAGTAAATGATGTATAAGAGTATCTTAGAGACGATACCTGTTTCTGGCCACCAAAAGTGCTCTCCCTTCGGTACCACTGTATATTTTTATGCTTGCAGTTTCAAACGGCAACCGATAGCATAGAAATTTCTCCGACACAATGGCGTCGCTAGCTGACCACTTTTCTAAACCCTTGAACTACTCTGCATGCTTTCATGATGTACCATTTCTGAACTTCTCGAATGTACTGGATCTTTTTCAGAGAAACAATGAGATAGTTCATCCCTCTCTTACTCTGTGGACTTCTGTGGAATTATGCGAGGATGAATATGACCCAGTGTGCCCAAGTACAGAAAGCTTTTATTTTTCTGGCACAGATTGAGATTTAAGTTAGCAGTACTTGGTTGTTCCAGAATGCCCCCAGGTCAGTGAACTGTCATTCCAGAGAAGTGGAATAAACAGCACTCTGGATGCACATAGAGATGTTCTGCTTTTTAGCTTAAGTTGGTCAGTAATTTGCGCCTGGGTTCCATGGAAATGGGCGCTCCAATAATAAACAAATGCTCACGCATTAAAACACCGTGGCTTAAATTTCTGTTAAAAGGGCATGTTCCTCTAGCAGAGAAGGAGTAATGCACGCAAGCTTTGTTTTGCTGACTATAGCCTTGATAATTCATCTACAGTAGCACTGGACGGATTCAGCAGAAGCAGCTTAGAAATATATTGTATGCAAAAATTAATGATTTACTTAGCTGAATTTTTCTTTGTTTTGTTTAAACACTCTTGGAAGTGAAGTACCATGCACGGAGGGCAGGCAGGACAGTGGACCTCCCAAACCTAGCAAGGGAGAGGGGAAATAGAATTATTTAGCTGGATGAGACTTCACAAAAATCTGGCTGCATGAGGAAAGTATTGCTTTGCATAAGTTGAAACTTCTGCTGTACTATTTAATCAAAGTTCAAGGGATTGTATGCACTTTGGAGTGTGTATATAAAATGCGATGTCAGGACGGGGTTTACTGAGGGGGAGGAAGTTAAGCATCATGTGCCGCATCGCCAAGGGGTGAGCTCCTTGTCATATGATGAGCAAGAGCCTTCACCACCTCACAGCATCCCATTGCTGTGTTGTGGCTGACATCTTTGTGCTCTATTACTGCTCTAAATTGATTGTGATCGCTTTGAAAGAAGCTGTTTGTCCCAGTATAGCAATACCTTGCGATAATTTTGAGCTCACATCATTTCTGGGGTGGTAAGAAGGCTGCTGTCTCTCTGCACTAGTGAGCAGAGAAGCTGTGGCTTGCAAAATGCAAGTACAGCTATCAAACACACATACTGTTCAGTGTATAAATTAATATTTGTGCTGTCAGCCATGAGAGAAGCCCTCAGAAAGGGATTTAGTGGTGAAAGAGTGTGCCGAGGACTTACACAAGTGAAGAAGTTCTGCTTGAGTCTGTTCTTTCTTTTTTTTTTTTTTTTCCTATCAAAGACCATGAATGACCAGCAAATTATTTTTGAAGAATATAACCATAAAAAAAGACAAAAAGGAAAAAAAAAAAAAAAAAAAAAAAGAGGTGTCTTCAAGTTTGAGCAAGAAGAGGAATTGCTCTGGACAGTTTGTCTTTTTCTAGTATGTGCAAGAAGAATTTTCTTTTCCTCTTTCAACCACAGGACTCTTAGAGCTCTCACTAGCAAACTGCCTATTGGGAAGAGTGAATCCAGCAAGTTTCCCAAGATTTCAGTCAACTGGGAATGCATTGTGCACAGCCAGCATTTCTGCAAAGATTTTGATGGGAGGGAAATTGTATGCATCAGTTAACGGTGCTGTGCAGGGCTTTCTCCAGGGAAGATCTCCCTTGGCATATGCGCTGGGCTCTGGGATGGAGACTCTGTTGCTCTGAGGTTTCACACGCTGGAGCTGAGGGTTGGTCGGACCCCAAGTGTCAAAGGTTTCTAGGGGAGTACGGAGGCGGCAGCTCTCGTGCCCGAGTGCCCGCCGTGCAGGGCTTTGCCATCCCAATGCTGCCGTGTGCAGCCGGCAGCAGGGAAACGAAGAAAAAGGCAGCGATGTTAGCAAACGGATTTCGGACTGAGACCCGCTCAAGCACGACTCGCCAGTCTTTAGGAAGTTTGTTGAGGCATAACCTCCATAGCAAACCAGGCGCTGCTAGCTGTGTTTGCAGGAAATTGCTTTCCACATGACTGGGGTCATCCGTGAGCTCACTTACAGGAAGACATAATATCCTAAGTGAAGTAGGACTTCTGAACGTGGTGCTCTGGGATTTAATGGCAGCATGGGCAAAAGACAGAACATAGCTGGGAAAATGCTTGTATAAAGTATCTTAAAAGAAAAATGAACGAGCAGTGCTCTCAGATAACTGCATTTTGCTTCCAGAGAGTAGTCTACAGACCAGGCAGGGCATGTGGTTAGAGGAACCACATCCATTTTCTTTCAAAACTGAGATCTCTGTACTCTGCATTGCCTGGGTAAATTTTCCTGTTTTCTTTTTTTTCTTCTTTTTCTTTTTTTTTTTTTTCTTTCATCTGACATTTCCATAGATTACTTTCTTCTTTTTTGAATGAGGACAACCTTATGATGTTGTGCTTAAACCAAAGATGAACTCCTGCAGACATTTGGTTCTGCCGCAAGCGCCATTAAAAATGTGTATTGCTGAAAAGGCTGATTTACTAAGAATAATAACATAATAAAACACACATTCCCTTCACAAATGTATTGTATATCGATTTTTTTAAACTAATAACCTTGACAGGTGCCCACACTATTTTTTTTTTTTTTCCTTAATGTGGTCTTTATATTTTCAGCCTGAGTATTAGCATAAATTTTATGGGATTTTCTGGGCATATTTGTGTCTGTATCTAAGATATATGATATCAACTGGCAGTGATGGTTGAACTAATCAAATACTACTGACAAGTTAAAGCAAATTTTTAGGACTGTGAGATTTTGAGCATCTTCCCAGATACAGTATCTCCTGACTGAAAGCAGTCCTTGACTGTCAAGTTTAGAATACCAGATTTGGGACTTAATCTTTATGTAAGCAAAACACCCCAATAAGAAATATGTCTGAGTAAAGCCAAAAAGTCAGGTCCTCCCCTTAAACCTAGTCTGAAATGTGTATGTTTGTTTATGGCCCCATCACCATGGTATGTGAGCGATTCCAACCAGTGGGAACCAAAAGAGAGTCTTGCACTGAATGGACTTCTATTTTCTTTTTAATGGTTTTGGGTTTGGTTTTTTTTTTTTTTGGACTTGGCATTTGTTCCTTCTAGCAAACATTTTTAAAAACTCTCTTATTGCTAGAGGGAAAATTGACACCCTTTGCTTTCACGATGATACATTCCTAACACGTTTCCTTGAAGAGCTGGAAATGGTGCAAAAATCTGGTAAGATAAGTCTCTATAAAGCCTTAGAAGTCAAGCATTCCACTTTAGACATTTAAGACAAATGCATGGCAAAAACAAGTTGTTTTTTTTTTAAGGTTTCTACTTAAAGTTCTGTGCCAAAGCTACAGTACTTATACATTTTCTAAATGTGTTTTAAGCAATAAGTTGTACAACATTTTTAGAACATGTGTTAAGCTATTTCTCTAAGAATGAAGCTCTTAACAAAACATAAGCACTCTGCATGAGATCTTAGCAGCAAAGTGCTTAAAAGATAAAGTAAGAATTGGTACCATGGGAAGAACACCAGCTGTAGAGCACACAGGTCCATTATGAGAAGTATGGTAGTGGGTAGGGAGAAAATGATTTAATCAGGAGTAAAACCAATTTTATTATAAGGGCACGCAGGGGGTGTGGCACCATAGTGAGAGGGACATTTCAAAATATCTGACAGATTTCAACAATGTGAAAACCCACCCTGTTCTTTAAAGTGACAGTAAACCCCATCAGGTCTCTCTTTTTGATGCTATTGTTAACAGTTGACTGTTTAAAGCTGGCCTGCTAAGATGCTGTCGATCTAGTTCAATAGTGTGTGGCAAAATAAAAGGCTAATTGTTGAAATACGATCAATCAAATATGATCTCAGAGTCTAAAGAAGATCCCCTCTGGTAACTCATTTGAGATCAAATCATTACTTTTATGATTGAGGTAATTCAATGGGAAGGAAAAGGAAAAAAAAGGAAAAAAAAAAAAGAAAAAGAAAAAAAAAAGAGGCTTGAAACCAAAGAAGCAAGCAAGACAACTAAATGAAATGCATAAGTCTGCCTTTGTTCCAGCTTTGTCTCACATTACTCCAAGTTAAGGAATTGGGTCCATTCCTTTATTTGTATACATTTCCTGAATTCAGAAATTTAAAAAGCATTTAATAACATTTATTAAATAACAGTTGAAAGACAACTCCATTTCGAATAAGATTTTCTGTCCAAAAGTAAACTCTAGAGTGAGAAAACTATTGCATTAAAGTACCAGGGATCTGGAGTTGTGGGTGTCCATGTGTCTCCAATAATTTTACCATTTTGTTTAACAACAGTTCAATAAAGAGGCTGCTCTTCAAGCCAGCTGAATTGCTAAACATGAAATTTCAGTGACATTTAGTAAAACATTTCAGGATTATGTTGCTGCAAATTAAATTTGTTCAGTAGTTTTCATGGTTGGCCCCTGATTTGCATTCAGACTGAAATTTTCTACAAAAGAGAATCATAGCACAAGTGAAAAAAAAAACAAAAACGAAACGAACTCCATTTTTGGAGTAACAGAACTTGGAGAAAGTGTGTGTCATTTTAATTTGGACTAATAAGGATTTGCACTTTCCTTGAGTTTTATATGGATTATGATCTCACTGTTTATTATGTTCTAACAGTATCACACTACTAGAATTAAAAAGAAAAAAACGAAACCAAAGAAAAATAGAATAATCATCCAATCTCGTTTTATTTTTATTAGAAACTCTATTTTAGCATTTAGTTTCTTTTATATTTAAATTCCTTAGCTCAGTCAAGCTTCAAAAGAAAACATTTTTTTTTTGTTTGCAAAACAGTTTTGTAAGCACTTGTGGTTTGTCTTTAGCGTGTTATCATTTTTGACAGCTTTGCATAGCCTAGGTAGGCCAACAGGGGTCTGTCTAATATTGTTGCTGGGCAAATCGTCCTCCCAGAGATGAAAACCAAACAAAATATTTTTGAAGCAGTAAGAAGGAATTAATATCCTTTCTCTCGCAGTACTCTATTCCTTGCTGACATTACATTCAGGCAAAAAAAGGAGGAAAGCGTTACCCATTATTCCCTTGTACATAGCAAGGCTAACACATGTAAAGCAATAACTCATTTTCTATTGCCATGTTTAGCATATGTCTCCTGTTGGCTCAGCAAGGCCTTTAGGCCGGTCCCTTGAGCCGGCCATCGTTGGCAACTCTTAGCCCCTCGGCCTCAAAACCAAATAGCTTTGAATCATGTTGAGCTGTGATGCTAATTTTCACACTGATGCATTATGGGAATAAATGTATCTGACATACTGTGTCAATGGTACTGTCTCTTTGTGTCTCTTGTTTTTTGTTAGCTGCATTCCTACAGATGGTATTCCATTGAAAATGTTCTCTTCCTACAAAAAAAAAAAAAAAAGAAAAAAAAAAAGAAAAAAAACCCATGCACAGCACCAAACCTCTAGGTGCAGAAGGCTGTTAACGGTTGCTGATGATAGTAGGCAAACATTAACATAATAATTAGTGTCTTGTAATTGTTTCATTAAAACCAGTTGTTCCATTTCTCCTCGTGTTTTCCCAGAAGAGAAGCTGAATTTGGACGACAGCCAGTGGGAGGACATCCACGTTGTCACCGGAGCACTCAAGATGTTTTTCAGAGAGCTGCCTGAGCCGCTGTTCCCATACTGCTTCTTTGAACAGTTTGTGGAGGCGATAAGTAAGTACATCAGATACAGTAGAAGCTAGTGAAATAGCCTGTTATATAAAAATAATAATAAACTTAAAAAATAGAAGCACAGAGGCATCTCAGATCTGACTTACCTTCCATTATCCGTGATCCTGTCTTTTTATTGTTTTTTTGACTGCCTTTTATCTGCTACAGCATTTAGTTATTTAACCGGAGGAAAAAAAAAAATCAAATTATTGATCTATAAATTTTGTATATGCGATTTAACTGTAGTGCCTAAAATGGTTTAGGAAAGGAATTAAAATGTGTATGTATTCAAAATATGCTAGGCTGATAATCCATATATCCCCAAACACAGGAGAGAGACTAATAATTGTGAATCATGTTAGAAGGGGCTGTCTTTATGTTAATCAGAATGAATGTTTTGTTCCACAAGGTTGCAGACTCTTGCCTTGCAGTGATCACAAAAAGAATGCAAAAACATTCATGTTCTCATTTTCGTATCTACCTTTGCTCTATTATTTTATTTTGTTTTTAAAGTTGGCAGGCATCAAAAGTATTTTCAAAGTCCAAGGCATTTATTGTTACCTGTCTCTGTGGTTTGTGTGCTGCAGACCCTCTCTGTATTTAATATATGCAGGTGCATTTTGTAAAACTGTATCGGCTTGGAAAAACTTGACTAAAAAACAGAGTGATTTGGGGGTTTACTCCCATTGGAAAGTGTGTGTGGGGGGGAGGGATAGCTTAAAGGGAAAAAGCCTAGTAGGAGATTAATTAAAGGTCCAATAGAAAAAAATCTCTAGGAAAAAAACGAAACCCAATAAAGTACTTAGCGCTGTGTTTTCTGAATGATGGGCACGCATATTTGCCATTACTGTTAATGAGAGCTGTGTGTGCACATGCGCAGCTGTCAGAGACTATGAAACCCTTAATGTACGGCTCACTTTGATTTTATATTCATAAGAGTCTTTAGTTCAACTAAAGCTTTTCAAGACCCAGCATCAGATATAATGAGGTTAAATACATCTCACAAGATCCTTCCCTTCTCGGTTATTTAGAGATGCAGTGCAGTTAAATACACAACATAAAGAAATGCATTACCTGAAAGTTTACTCTTGGCAGCTCACTTTCTTCTCCTTTCAAAGCACATGGAAACTAGATGGAGAACATCATCTCTCGAGTTTAAGTTCCTGTTGCACAGTCTCTGTAGTGCCAAGAGGGGAAAAACAAAAATGAATTTCTTACTGTTCAGCCCAGTTTCTGCGACGCATTGCGGTAAGATTCTCATTGAGGCACCACCACTTGAACATGCCCTTCAGGTGGTTCTCCATCTGCCTGCTACGTCCTCTTGGAAAGGAGGAGATGCGGTGCCTTAAGCGGATGCAGTCAGTTCACGGGGCACAGCCTGACATGCCCTTCGCATCTCTTCTTATGCACCTTATTCTGCAGATGAGTGTTTAATACCTATCCTCTGCCATTATCACTTTCTCTTCCTGATAGTCCACCATCAGACTGGTCGTCTGGGGTGAAATACAGTCTTCCTCCCCCTTATCGCTACTTTTCATTGCCCTTTGGTGTACGCTTTGGCTGAGCAAGCACTATTACGTTCTGAAGAACATTATCAGGACACCATGGTCTCATCCTTCGTGCTGTCTTCTGCTCTCATCCTCTCTGCTAGTGTCCAAGTCAGGGTGATTTGAAATATTTTGGTGGCCCAGTGGGGAGGTTTTTGATAGTAAAAATAACAGGTAACCGGTAATAGGCTTGCGAATTAAGAGTTTGAAAGCATGTCGGGAAGAGACTGTCTGCTAAAGCATTAATATTCATGAGTGAGAAATTAATGTCCCTTTCTGCTATTTGAACTATTATTAATTCTTATTATGATTTTGAGAGCCATTATACACATTGATAGGCTAATGAACAGTCATTTATAGAGGGATTTTAAGACAGTTTATTCCTAGGAAGAAAATGCTAGCACTCTAAGACATGCTTTGCACTATTTCAAAACCCTAATTCTTGTTGCTTGCTTTACTGCACATCAGGGTGATTTCTACCTAATCCAACAGTCTAAAGTAATCTACGATTTCCAATCAATCTTCTCTTTATTTGGCCTTTACTGCCATAGTATCTACAAATCCGTGTTCTTACCAAGTCTACTTAAAAAACATCTATAAACAACAATTAGGTATTTTCAGTGGTTTCGGAGCTCTTCTGTATGTTAATAATCCTGAGGCAAAGTAGAAAATCTCTTTTCTTCAATATCATTTCCATTGCAGCTGGTTCTTTGGCTACTTTGTGCTAATTACTCTGCCTGGTCAGTACTAGCTGCTAGAACATTTCCCTTCTTCTTCAGGCTGTTGTGAAAAACAGGTTCTTGTATCTCTGTCTTTTCTGCCCATTCTTCAAAAATGGGAATTATTGTCATGCGGGGCGTGGGTGAGCAGTACAGTTAGAAGGAACACTTAATAATGTCGTAAATTAACCAACGTGATGATGGCTAGGGAAAAGGTAATTAGGACACATTCCCACACTGCCATGATTATGATTATATCCTCTGTCCGGCACTGAGCACCCCTTAGTCAGAGCCATACATTTGGTAAGTAACATGAAGTGGTCTAAAAACCTATCTGTAGTAGGTAGTAACAAGTTACCAATAATATTCCTTGGGGATTTAATCATTTAGCTTGAAGTTTCAGGAGGAATGAGTACCCAAGAGGTGCCACGGACTCCTTATGCTTATGCTATTTTAAAGATTATGTGAAGAAAAAAATCCATAGCAAGCTTAGTATTACTTTTCCTGGATGATGCCGTTTTAATTAACATCTCTATTATGTGCATGGGAACAAAATTTTGCACTACTGTGTATTAGGCAAAGTGCTTGCTCTCCACCTTCAATTTCCCCTATAAATAACTTTAGATATAGCCGTAATATTATAACAATTTAGATATGACCAGAACATTAGAAGATAATTCAGGGCATTATAGAATCTCAGAATTCTGCTTGCCAGGCTGAAGCTGGATAATTACTGTCCATATAGCTTATATCGGAGAATTTATAAATTATAAACGGAAGGCCACAAGACCTCTGACCTAATACTAATTTTGTTTCTTAGGATTTGGAAAGCAGTTTTTTTCAAGGACTTTGTCTAATATATTACTGGCCAGTCATTTTGTGGTATTTTGGATGAAATATGCACTTCTAAAGTGTGCCCAAATGCTGCTATGAAGTCAGGTTCAGCCACACTTAAATTACTTAGCACCGCAAATAGTTCTATTGATTTTCTGGAAGATCAACAGACGTGGTTCAACAGATTGTCTGCAAGTAAAATTGTGCTTCATGTGAGTAAGGTGGTAGAAGTGCCAATAACTGAAACACTTAATCACCTTATTTACAGAATTCAACCCGCATGGCCATACAAACTTATGCCAGGACTTCAGCCACTGAAACAAAAAGATGTTAAGAAATATTAGCAGGTAAATGTGTTAGTTGATTATAAATCTTTATTTTAATTGAACTAGTTTTCTTGAAAGGTCTCAGGCAGAAAACATAGGAAAAAAGAAATTTTTCTACTACAGTCTTCTGTGCAATGATGGCTGATATCCATAGCATAGGAAATATTCAAATACCGACCAGTCCGTCCAGATCTTTTGAGCTGGAGAAAGCTGTAGAGACTGTGCATCCGTATAGACAGTGCATCTGTCCAACTGCAGTTACAAAAAAAAACCCCACTGATATTCCACAAAGGAAAATTCCACCCAGTTCCCAAAGCTGCAACATCTGTCTCTGGTTTGGGAGGCTTGACTTCAGGTCTTTGATTTTCTCTGCAACAGGTTGGAAAGATTACTACATTAGAAAGACTTTTTCAATGAGATCTAGTGCTTATGCCTTCATTTCAGTTCCTTATCTCTAATATGAATTTAATAGGTGTCACATAAGTACCATAGATAAATAGGTGATTTATTGTTTAAAATGCACACACAGAGACAGATGCCTATGTATGTATATACTCTAAATAGAAATCCTTTTGCCAGAATTATGATTCTTCCGCAGGCAGTTTTCTGAATGAAGGTATCTGTTACTTCTGTGGCTTTCCCACTTAAGGCAGATGAATACAGGAATGAGATTTTTTAAAAAAAAAATGTAGTGTGGAATATTCAAGTGGAATATTGAAGCAGAACACACAACCTAATATGAGATATCTCATCAGACCTCAGTATGAAGAACAGAAAACATGGGACCACATCAGCGACCAAGTCCCTGGAGAAGGGACAGCGTTTGTAGGGCACCAGATCTCATTAGCATACATGGTTCAGGTCCTGGCAATCCCCCACAGGATCAAGGCTCCCCAGACACTTAGGCAAAGTAATCCCCCATCTCTGGAACTCAAGCTTTCCAGCCCTGGCAGAAAAGGAAGCATTTCTCTGCACAGGGAGAAGTAGAGCCATAGGCACCTAAAGTTCTTCGAAGGCCACAATCACAGCATCTAATTAGCTTATACACCTCCAGGGATAGATGACAGCTGAATAAAGTTTTTCAGAATTATAATGGTGAATTTAAGTGCCTAGACACTATCTAAGGTCCACATTAGATACTCATATAATTTTTGTTTTTTCAAGAGCTGGATTTCTTTTTTTTTTTTTTTTTTTTTTTTTTTTTTTTGATTGCTCTGATAGACCATTAACACTTTTTTCAACTGATTTCACACATATCCTTTCGATATATCAATTAGGGTCTCCTGGTGCATGCTAAGCAGAATTCACAAAGTCGTTCCTCTCAATCCTATCATGTTATGTGTTACCCTACTATATGGAAACTGAAGATGGTTATTTAGCATCTTACACATGATATAGAGTTTTATAACTTTATCATTATTGAAAGATGTTAGATAAAAAAATTATTACAGTTTTGCTGTTATGAGATACTGGTCATTACTGGTCTTGTCTGACAAAATCTATGATAATAACATAGCAAAGCAATAAACTCTTCTTTCATGAGAATGATAAACTTTTTTTAAACCCACAAAAGCTAGCAGTGCTATCAGTAGTTGTCAGTCCTCTCCATGCTGGTCAGTTGTCGTCATCTCCAGGATGGCTGGCATCAGTAAAAAGCTCTTCTCTGAGCTTGGGCTCTAGTCCTGTTTCAGAAAGGTCCCCCAAGAAGTCGCTGCCTGTGTGGCTTGAGACAACATGTTGCAGAAACTCATGTTTACCTGGTCAATGATCACGCTTTGGTCTTCAGCAGGCCGTAGCATATTTTGCACTGAATAATGCAACTTTTGAGGAGTTTGCACGGAAGCTGTCTGCACCAAAATCAGGCAAAAAACTGTGTCAGGAGGCAATAAACAAATCTAGTCATCGATACATAATCATGATCGAAGAACAGAGCTACATTGGTTGAAAACATAGTGTAGCAAGGACCTGCTCTGAACTACTGTGCAGTGTTGTGAAAATAGTAGCTGGGAAACAGAAAGGAAGTAAATACATTCATTTATTCTGACAGTCATAACATCCTTGTATCATCTTGGTGGAAAGTTACAAAAGATGTCTAAAGAGATTTTCAAAAGACATCTCAAGAAACCTCACTCGAGGCTTACAAAGAACAAGGCTCAAGGCCAACTCGTCTTGGAAAGACAAGTCAGCATATTGCACTGTAAGAAATCCATGACAGTCTCTTAACATCATCACGTAATAGGTTCCTGAGAAACCAAATCTTATCAGTCTCTGGCATTATGCAAATTTCTGTCATAATCTCAATCTGTGGGCTTCGAGTCCTAATCAAACTGCCTTCAGATTCACAGTTGGCGAGCCTCCTATTGAAATCGTTTTCCTATCTTCCATTTACTTGTCCAACGAAGTTTTGGGGCTTGGCATGGCATCAGGAAGCCTCAATTTCATGTGAACACGGTGATTTATAAACAAATCCAAGGTTACCACAATATATCTCAAATAATAAATCATTATTAATACCTTTTTTGGCCAAATCAAAGTATCAGAAGGCAGTAGAAATCCATAAACTGAATGTGAACAGAACAAAAAATGTGTAGAAACAAGAAACATTCAAAAGTCAAGGGGCAACTCTTTAAAAGATTTCTTAAAAAAAGGAATGATTTTGTGGGTAGTGTAATCTCAAGGATAACCATCCATGTAATTTTATGAATATGTCTATGGTATAGCTGTAGACATATGTATTCTCCCAAGCACAATAACACTAACAATAATAACAACAGCTCATTCAGGAAGTGGTATGAGGTATTTTCAGTGGAGATGATTGAAAACTATTAGATCCATTTTGGAAAGCTCTTTGAAAACTTACCTGGAAAGCTGTGTGAAATTCCAGTTCAATAATGATTAACTGATATTGGAATAGAAAGGAAAAAAACCTCACTTTTTAGAAGAGATGCTAAAATTATATAGGCTACAGAGAGACTAGAAGGGAAGGATTCTAATCTATAGGTGTTAACAAAATGCAGACAAAAAAGCATATATGATCATCCTGAGTGAAAACACTAAGTAAAAAAAAAAAAAAAAAAGAAAAAAAAGATGACAAAGTGCAGTTTAAACTAAAGAACTATATTTCACAAGAGAGATGTAGAAACTGGCTACAAACCTATTTAAGCTGTGACATTCCCGACCATCAAAGCTACCATGTTCTAGCACAGTGTCCACTCAAATTCGAGGCAGGAGGAACACATACCTCCACCGAAGATGTAAATGGAGGCTGTCATGTTTATAATAGCAGCAAACTGGTACCTAAAGAGGTTCATTCCAGGCTTTTTGTTCCCAGGAGGTGTCAAGGAACAATATGCCCCAGTAACCTCCTAGTTCTCTTGCAATGACCTTCCCTTCACAGTTGCGAACAGTTTCTGCTCAACAGCATTTTTAAATAGATCTTTCCAGGCCTGGAAGCAACTGTTTTAGGAAAAAAAAAAAAAAAAAAAAAAATTGGAGGGCATGTCTATGAATAGATTTTTTCTTTTGAGATGGAAATAAAGGGCATTGAAAAGAAAATTAGTGGGTAAAACATTTTCTCCTTTTTTTTGCTTAGAAAGTTTTAACTAAGTTGTTGGAAGGCAAATGAAAAGAAAATCTACGGACAAAGGTTTAGCTCCTCTGCAGGGCTTTGCTCTGTGGAGGAAGCCCAGGTAACACCTGACCACAGCGAGCCTGACTCTAGAATAACTTTGCCTTTTTTTTTTTTAATAAACATTAGCATCTGCCCTTAAAACACGATATGTTGTAATATTTACTAATCCTTTCCTTCTGTTAGCACACAATTCTGTTGGGCTACAAAGAGCACTTCATAAAGCTCTTAGATGTGCACTGAAATAATATTTAAACTAGGGTTTTTCCCCCTGTGACCTTTACCTAACACAGTGTTCCAGTGACACTATCAAATCAGTTAATTTACCTTCAAATCAGTTAATCTACCTTTCGAGGAAAAGAGGAGAATCTGAGGAACCTCACTGAAAGGGTTACACCAGTGATGAAAATTGCCTTAATAATAAAGGAACAGAAAAACTGTATAATTTGGTCTTATAAATGTGGTAGAGGCTTTACAATTATCATCAAAGGAAATGAAAAAGTTTTTAAAGAATTTGCACTTAGATTTTGCTGTCATGCAAAAGTTTGGGCAGGAGGGACATATTCTCCCCCAGCTCAGTCTTTTTTGTTATTATAGTTATAATTTTTTTAGCATAGTGGAAATTTTATTGCGGATGCCTGGCCTGTCTCTTAACTCATGCTAATTATATTCATAATTAAATGTTAAACAAGAATTGACTAGGCCAACTGGCTTGCACAGGTGTTTGTGATATGAATGGTTTAATGCTTACACAATAAATTATTGGATACAAATCTGCAGTAATTTGCTCAGTGAGAACCTTTTTCAAGAACTTTGCTGTACATAGTAGGTCCAGCATAGTGCTTTGAAACCAAGACTTCCACTTACTAGACAGGATTATGTCAAAACCATGACTTGTCCTCAATTGCACAAGCACTAAAAAGGCTAAAAGTTTGGGGCAGGGGGGGCTTTTACCTGCCATGGGACACAGGTGCTCAGATCATTACTGTTTATGAGGAGCTGGAGGAGTCATTGGATCCTTGGTGGAAATGTCATCTGGGACTCAGCGTGCGTCACTTCAGTTTGCAAAAAAGTTGTTTATATTTGTGACCGATAGCCAGATCGATCACTGAGGCTCCAGGAACTCTCTGTTAGCTTTACACCGACTGCCGGTTGACAGTGTGTGGAACCAAAAACTTGCAAATGGAAAAAGATCTGGGTTTCAGTTTTCTTCTCTTCTACTTACTTTTTGGGCACAGAAAATAACATATTTTTGTAACTTAAATTTCATCTGTGGTTAAAAGAATCTCTTTGTAGGGGAAAGAAAGGTCAGAAGCAAGAAGCAAGCCCACTTGAGAGTTCATATGTGGGTTAGCCTAAGAGAAACTCAGAAAATTGAGCAGGAGAGAATGGTGAAAGAGAAGAGAAACTGAGAAATCCAAGCAAAAACACTGGGCAGAAAAGAGGAAGAAAAAAGAGAGAAGGAGCTATTTAGTGACTGTGACAAGATCTCTGTAACCTGGAGTGTTTGCGGGAGGCAGGGGGAGAGGAACTTCTCATGAAGGTTATCTGGAGCTCTTGACAGAGTGAGAATTGGCACTCTGGGTTTGAGAGGAAAAATGTTTCATCAGGCTTGTGAGTGAATCTTCCACTCAGGGAAAGTAAGAACAGGAGGAGAAGCAGCCTATAATGGCCCAATTACACAATTTCAGAGGTGCAAAAATGGAAGAGATGAGGGGGCAGGGAAGCGGGAAGAGGAGACCAGGAAGGGAGGGAAAGGAGAACCTTCAAGAACAACAGAAGAGGATGCTGAAGGTCATCACATCCAGCGCTGTGCTGTCTTCCTCTTTCCGTACACCTTCCTACTATCTAAAAGCTGCTACCTTTCACCAATAAGAGTAATACTGCACATCGCTGTATGGTGGCACGTTGGACCTGAACCAACAAAGAGTAGACATGATGGCAAAAGATGACAACTGAGTTGTTCTCTGGTCCTCTCACATGGCTGTTTGAAGACCTGAACTACTATCTAACTTTATGCAGTACTTTTATGCATCCTAAATAATTCAAGTAGGTTCGGCCCGTGGTAAATTTAAGCTGAGTTCACTTGTATTAGTCCTTCAAGGGACTATTATCTCCCCTTGGGCTCTCCAGCACCAATGTGGTCTGACCACACTGCTTGAACAATCCTGACGTCAGACTCTTCATTTCAAAATTTCTCCACCAGATTGTGCAACTTTTTGGGTCCTCAAGTTCTGGCAGGTGAAACCAGCCACAAAACATGCCTTAATATGGAACGTTACCTCGCATTTTTATAAAATGATGAAGAGTGCACATAGTAGCATGACATCAGGGGAGGGTCTTTGTAACTTCAGACAAGATGCCTGATAATAATGCATTAAATGAGCTAGAAGAAAAATGCATAACTTTAGCCTTTACACTTAGGACCGTAACAAACCTTTGGGTGAGAACCTGGTAGAAGTAAAATTAAGTAACACAGACCCTGCTTTAACTGTACCTTTATCACCTGAGAGCAGTAATCGGTCAGAAAGGAGTTACAACAGCTCATTTTTTTCTGGAAATGTTCTAGGAATGGTCTGAAAAATGGCATGGAGAAGGAAACAAGAAATTGAATGTTCTAAAAATTCCAGAAAGTAGGCAGGCACAGAATCAAGTCATGAATGGTCAAAAAAAAAAAATCCTCACAGTTTACTATAATAGCGCACTTACGGGGTTGGAAAAGAAAAACGCCATGTTGCAAAAGAGCATGAAAAAACACAATAATATAATTAGAATAATAACAATGGGACTGTCTGCAGAATACTAATTGATAATAGAGAATTTCAGAGAAAAGTTAAGTCACAGGTTGAAATGAGGCACAGGTTTGCCAAGGTGGAAGTCTGAGGTCCCCTTCCCTGAAAACATCACCGTGTAGCATCGCTTGACACAGGCCTGGCTCCCCAGCATCACCGTTCTGAGCAGATCTGGGTCTGCCACGGGAAGTGTGATTGCAAACTGAAATGCTTTGGAAAAGTCATGCTGTCTAAATGTGAGGGTAGGCTTGCGTTCTTACCGAGGCTGGGCCAGAGTTCAAAGTTAATAGGATTTATAATGTCTCTTGAGGGACACAAATTGTGAAAAAGTAGTGCTGGAAAACTGGGTAACGTGGCTGCGGAAAAGCATCTTTAGCAGCTGTACTATGCCAGCTGTACCAGATAACGGCTAAAAAGGGAAGTCAAGTAAAGTAAGACATAGTGTGGGAATGGAAGAAATGAGTAGTGCTGCACATCCTCCTCCTGAACGGGTGTCAGGGAGTGTGCAGCCCAAGGGAACCCATTGTGCAAGAAACTCATTGAGTAAAACTTTCACTTTTAAGGATGTTTCCTTGGGTGCAGAAATATTTCTCCAATCTGCTGCCTTGTTCTTGTAGTACAGGTACTAAATTTGAAATGCCCACAATTTTAAAATAAAATGCAATTTGTCTTGCTTCCCGGAGAGTCAAACTGATCCCCTTGACTCCCTTCTATATAAAATTCATTAGCCTGTTAACCCCTTTGACTATTGTTACATTTTGGCCAAAGCACTAATGCTTTAATTGCCTGGGAAGGTAGTATATCACACAGATAATCTCGCTAAGATCAGGAGCACAATCTAATTCACCGACAGCTCATGGTCTGACTCATTCACTGTTAAACACTTTTGAGTGATAGTGTTGCACTGGGGGGAAAAAAAAAAAATGCAATCCAGGCACAAAACCTTTTCACCTAGGTTTGCTTACATGGTTCGAAAACCGAACTGTGTACTGATCACTCATACGAAAAGCAAGATCTGAAGCAACAAGAAAGGTGGGACTCTCGAAGGTTTTAGATACCTAAAATGTAATTGAGATGTGGAGATCTGCTTAAGCTCATATGAAATACCTGCTGTTTGTAAGGCAGTATCAGGAGAGTCCCGGCGAACAAGGGAAATATTTTCCAAGCTGGCACTGCTACAGTGTCATGTAAAGGGCAATAGCTGCACGTACGGGGAAAGCACGAGGTGAGCAGTGACTGGGACTAAAACCCAACGTAAACTGCTCGGTATCTGCTCCCCACGCTCCTACAGGTGGCATTGAAGGTGAAGAGGGACAGGGAGGAAATTGCCCTGGTACCTGCCTGCGGTGCCTGCCAGTAAGGAGGGCAAATAAAGTGAGTGCAGCTGCAACAACTGCTTTCTTTTTTTTCTTTTTTCTCTCTTTTTCTCTTTTTCTCTCTCTTTTTCTTTCTCTCTTTCTTTTTCTTTCTCTTTTTGCTTTGCTTTTCCCTTTCCCTTCCCCTTTCCCTTTCCCTTTCCTTTCTCCTTTTCTTTTCCTTTTCAAACAAAAACAAAACAGGAGAAGCGGAAAGGGTTGCCTGGCAGGCAGGTTTATATACGCTTCTGCAGCTCCAGCCCTGGGCTATCAAGTGCCACTTCTAAAACAGCCTTTTCCTTGGCTCATGTTTGATTTGCATCTGTATGTTCACATGCAGCCAGAACTAACCTACGCTCTGCAGCTGAGGTCGTTGCTTGTTTTTCTTTACGCCACAGATCGTGGCACCTGATGAGGCTACGTTCCTGCTTGCAAGCTGAAGTGTATTAACATTTAAAAAAAAAAAAAAAATTAGCCCACTGTGTGCATATAAATCCTCCGCAGAGAAGTATCAAAACTGTGATGAGAGTAACCACTTTAGGAGATGTTAGTAGAATTTGATCCAAGATATGTGTTTTTGCTTTGAAGCGGTAGCTGTCCTTTAGTTCAGATGGTATTTGTGAATCACTGCCTCAAAAAAGGGGTCTTTTGGCACATGCTTTAGGCTGATGACAGGCAAAATGAAGTAGATTCTGTCTTAGAAATCTCCAAAAATAATCTTAGGTTTGACATAACACACCATGTCATGAAGTGATATAAGCCACATAAGCACAAAGCAGGCTTTAAATTTAAAGAAGAATAATCCTATTTTCAGATAGATAGGATACTTTCCATCAATTTGGATAACAACTATCTGATGCAGAATATAGGCAGTAGGCTGGTAATGCTGCGATCCCTTAAAACCTGTAGTTCCTGGTAGTTAGTGAGGGTGGTAGCTGCTTTCTACCTCTGCGATCTGATAGTTGCTCAGACTGTCCACACCCACAGACCAAACATGCACACATGCGCTAAAGATTTCTATCCGGAAATAAAGATCTGGGGGTTTACTGTCTTTAACCCCTCAGCACTAGTGATCTAGAGTTCCTGATGCTAAAGACTGATGCAAAATGCATTAATGCTTAGCACTGGGAAATCCCAACTCCTGGTGCAAAGAGGTTCATAAATATAGTAATGAAAGCTCTTGACTCAAAGTGAGCACTATTTAACAGAACAAGCATGAACAGCCTTTAGGAGATTTTGCAGCTGGATTTGTTCCACCGTGTCAGAGCTGAACCTCCACGATAGTAGTTTTAAAAACTGTACATGGCTGAAAAAAGAGAGTTTAAGGAAGCTGGGCAGCAAAAATTAAAAAAAAAAAAAAAAAAAAAAAAACAAAAAAAAAACAAAAACAAACCAAAACACACAATTAAAAAAATCTGTGGGAAGGAAAAGTAAATACAGTGCTTTATCACATACCAGAAAAATAGGCCTCAAGAATCCCCAAGTCTGAATTCAGTGACAGATGTCAAGGTCTTTGGGAAGTGTCCACCAAGCTTTATTTTGCACATGTTCCTGAACAACTAAAACGAGTACTTTGTGTGATAATTTACTAGCAAATCAGTATCAATAAATCAGAATCATGTAAGCAGTCATGTTTATTATATCTTTGTTGCTTAATATTCATGATAGTAATTTATTTTTATAGTACAGTTTCACTGTTATCTCCTCCATTGCTGTAACTTTGAGTCAAGCAAGCTGCAAAAGTGGAAGGTCAGGTAACCCTTTGAAGGCTCTAAAAGTTCATTCTCTTGGAATTTGCCTGGTTAAGGTTTTTTTGAAAATGTTTTATTGGCTCCTTAAAATATTTATACTATAATTCCTAACCTAGCATTATTTATTTAACAAATATCACTGCAAAATGAGTTTTGCAAAGCAGTATATCGATACCAACTGTATAAATGAAGAATCCAAAAATTCTAGAACTGCACAATTGAAAGTGGTCTTAAAATCTGGTGTTAAGGTCTGTATTTTAACAGAAACTCACACTTTTCTTTTAAAAAAATTTAAGGCACACACTTACTTAAGACTTCCTAATGTTTTGCCATGGCAAGAGTGAAATGAAAATCAAGATTTGTTAAAAATGTTAAAACCAGAAATTTCATCCTTGATTTATCGGAGTGGTTTTGCTGTGCTTTCTCAGTGTATATGGAAGCAAAGGAAATTCCCACTTCAGGCCACTTTTCACTTCGAGAGAAACACAAAGGAGTTATAATCTAAGTAGAAGTCAGGACCAGACACGTAGGACTTGTTAACCAGGTCAGCAATGACAGAAACAGGAGGGTTTTATCCCTGGGACGTGCCGCGTACAAACAACTACAACTTCTACCTGTCACTCCTACTGAAACACCTCATCACGGACTTAGTGCCTCCTTAGTAACTTAGAGGTCTACTCTTTAATAGTGCATTTTAACAATGTTCAACAGATGCAACCAAGTAACCCTTGTTCCTTCTGTTCATGTACCTTTTAGTAGAAAACTGGATTTCAGCTATGCCGGTTGAGATACAAGGACCCGTACCTTTCTTTTAGTGCAGTCAGAAAGCATGGTTTGGTTTAATGAGAAACAGCACAGATTCAGAGATGGTGTAGATGTCAAAATCTTCTACATTTCCTATAAATCACAAATCAGCAGAAGAATTCTTGATTTTCTCTGGATGTTTTTTTTAATATTTTCCTGTGCTGAAATGCTTTACCATTTCATGTCAGACCAGGTTGACATGGTGGAAGAAGCAGTCAATATGTAAAACTTTTCTGGTTAAAGGCAGTCTATAACTATACCATAGCCTTATTGGTATGTCCCCTTGTCTTTCATTTAAGGGTGAGCTTTTGATGAAGCTGTATTGGTTACTGCACATAATCAATTGTTTGTCATCTAGGAACATATTTTCTTGAGACAGGAGGTGGAGGCCACAGAAAAAATTATTGCTGATCAGATGAACAAAGTATAAACCTACCTCATCACAAAGATAACATCTACAAATGCTTCAGGTTTATTTATGGCAGACAAAAAATATGACTAGGCTTCAAGAAATGATGAAGATAAGCAGACATAAAAGACGTTTTTATTCTACGTGTAAACTATCATTAAGTGTATTTAGATTTACACTCTATAATTATTATGATTGTAGCAATTAATCAATCAACTGATTAACATGTAGGGTCAGCAGGACACAGTGATCTTATCTCGAAGCTTGAATTAATTAATTATTCCTTACTCTACATTATTATTTTCTACTTGTGTATGTTTTCTCAAAGTGTCCCTATTGACAAAATATATCTCTTTTTTTTTTTTTTCCTATGATGTATTGAGTCAAGCACGGGAAGTTACTGATGTACATTTACTAATTTGCCATCAGAATTTCAAATTAATTAAAAGATTTTTAAAGCATTGCATAATTTTTAACTACTTGTTATATTCTAATTAGCCAGGTTCAATTAAATTGTTTTCAACGTAGCAACTTAAGAGCTCTCATCTCTTCAAGTGGAGTCAAATTCAGCGGGTGTATATTGTTGCAATGATATCACTCCGTGTTCATTACAGCACAAGCCAGCGAAATCTTGTGTATTTGTTTACTGTCTGTGGCAGCGTGAGGATTTTCCAGTTCCACAGGCAATCCTGCTGTCAGGAGGTCTTTCTGAAACTCAGCTACATTTTAATTTGCTTTACGCAAAAGCGTTACTTCCAACATCCTCTTCATTGTGCTGCACATTTCCTCTGTCTCCTTGCAGTAGAATTCGGGTCCCGCTGAAGTCACTAACAAAAGTTTTGCTGGCTCCAGAGGAGACACCCTCTTATCCATCCTTTTTGCTTCCTTCAGGTGTTAGTAGTTCATTGCCTGGCATCCTCAGTCACGATTTAACCATCTCACCACATACATTGTTGCTTCTAACACAGTATTCAAGGTTGGGGGGGGGGTTGCTTAGTTTTAGGTTTTTGGGTTGTGTGAGTATCACAATTTTTAGTGTCTTTCTCATAATAATGGGCTCCAGAACTGGACAGAACCCAGCCATCAAGGCAAGGAGACCCTGCTTCCCTCCCTGCCATGCACAGGGATGCCACTGTAAATATTGTGCCACTGTAAATATCGTGCCACTGTAAATATCGTGCCACTGTAAATATCAGATTTTACTGCCCTGCACGCCCTATTGCCCCATCGCGTTGTCTGATTTCCTCCTGGTTATCAGTCCCACCTTTGTTTGACATTCCTGGTTCTTAAGAACTGTGCTTAGGGATTTTAATTTGTTTTTTTCTTTTTCTATCTTATGTTTTCTTATCTTTTTCTTTTATTCCATAGTTACCAGTTTAAAGCAAGCCTAGTAAGCCCTGACGGTACTGAAGAAAGACATACGTGCCCTGTCAGCACCTAATTCAATGGCTTGTCCCAAAAACCATTCAGACGGTCCGTGCCTGTAAACCCACATTTCTGTTCCATTATCACCCACTGATCTGCACTTTGGTTGTGCTTTGATGAGTAAGAATATTCAGCAGACTTTACAGGCACCTGCCTCTCCTCACGCGCAGCCCCGTGGACCATGAAATGGCCGGCGAGGCTGTGGGCACGGTGTGTCTGGGGCTGCTTTAGCCACTCAAACTAGGTTGCCACCGTGGGTGCGAAAGCATACAGGCCTTCCCTTGTCCTGTGTTATAACCATCAGTCTGAGACACCCTAAATCATCCTTTCTTTTTGCTTTTTTTTTTTTTTTCCTCATAATGCAGGGCTGAAGCACTCCCCAGCACTGTAATCCTCCTCGTTTCCCATATTGGTTCTTCCACCAAAGCAGCCCAAAAGAACACCAAGTCTAAGTTCAGAAGAAACGCCACAGCCCTCCAGACACCCCACTTTCAGGCAGGAGAAGGACAGGGACCTTTTGTTACACCTCCCAAGAAGCAGCAGTGGCCCTTGGGAAAGCCATCCCAGAGTGCCTACCTCACCTCTCCTGTCCTGCTGGGACCTTCCTCCTCTTCCACCTCCCGCCATGCCCCCACGTGAACACACACAATGCAGTTTTCTCCATGCATGCTTTTCTTTTTTCCCCTTTTCTTTCAGTTTTTAACACCCTGCCGCAGTGAGGCCATGTCCTGATTCAGGCTGTTGGGCTCTGCTATTATCTATATAATCAAAAATAAAAGAGATGCTAAAAATCCAGCTGCTGGCTCTCTCACTGAGCTCTCAGAGAAGTTCATATCCCAGCCTCTGGTTTGTTTGGTTGTTTTTTTTTGTTTAATGCTAGCGTAGGAGATAGCAGTAATAGTAGTAGGTTTGGGGGCCCTAAATAGAAAGGCTAGGAGAAGCAGTTGTCATCAAGCTTTTGCTTTGAAATGTAAACTTAGCAAAGACTTCCCTGATGAAGTATACATATGGAACTACAAAATGCCACTTTTTATCCATTTGTTTTCCTGACCATAACCACGTTTTCACACTGTCAGCATTTTCATTAGAAGCTCTTTTTGTCAGAGGTTTATAACGAGAATGTAAAGATTTGCTATGGGCTAAATCTCAATCCAAGAGCAAATGTTTATACCAATTCTGAAAACAATCAGCTTGCCCATTTGTAGTTATGCATGTGTTCATCATCTGTTACTGCTTGTCCAATGCTCTGCAACTTCTGGAAGGAAAAAGAGACATCTGGAGGAAAAAAAAAAATGCTATCCTGCAGATAACATACTGTATGTTCTCCTGAGTTATTGAATAAGGTACTACATAAATGCAGGTTTTTCAGTTGATACATTTTTTTTTTTTTTTTTTTTTTTTGCTTAAGCTTGTCAAATTTACTGTGGAGAATATTTTAACGGGTGGTTTAGACTGGTCTCCTTTTGTGCATTACTTACATGGAAGTTGTGTTAAAAATTCACTGGAAATTATTCACCAAATGAACTGAGCCACTTTTATGATGCCAGGCACGGTGAATTCTTTGAAAATGTTTGAGCTTATCTTCTGGACCTGAGGGTTAACAGGGTTTTCCTGTCTGTCACTTCCACTGTGTATCAGTCATTAAGTCCCATGATGTTCTGGGGATGAGTTAAATTTAAAGGATGATTTACAGTCTTTATCCCTCTCTGGCTATGTTGGTTTGAACAAAAGGTACAGACCCATAATGTGGGCATGTGTAGTGACGTGAAGATTAATTAGCACACAAAATAGACAATTAGGACCAGCCTCATAAAATTATTTGCTTCTGTAAGTCTTACCTGTCTCCAGCATGCCTCATTATAAAATTTATGTGGATAAACTTCAGAAATAGATGAAGATTAGGCAGGTGTTAATCCTAAAGTTGCCTCAATTTTAACACAGCAGGTGCCTGAGGTCGGTTGTAGAGCGCGTCAGGAAGCTTTACAATACTTAGTTTTTACATGCAGTACTCTGTATTATAAGTATTTGCTTTATAATAGCGTTAAAGTGATATTTATAACTCAAGTCTCTTTACGGACTGTGGTGAATGAGAGCTTTCCTTGCTGGAGAGCAATGGGTGGGTTGAGGTGTGGGTGCTACCATGTCCTGCAGAACAGGACACGACCGCCTGAGCCCAGGAGAGAGGCAGAGGCTGGGAAGGAAGCTCAGAGAGAGAAGTTGACATCCCCAGCAGCATCTGGGAGAGCATTTTCTTCGTGGTTTCTCTGTGCTGGTGGCTCTGTGTGTGTATTTACGGTCTCGGGTCAGGTCAGGCTGCTGGCTGCACTCGTGCTGAAGCTGTTGAACCTCTCTCAATACTCTCACTGAGGGTTGAGGGTCCCATCATGGTTGCCAGGAAGAGAAAAATTGAGCGCTATAACACTCAACCATGTAGTAAATAGTGCAAAACCTATTTTGGTCTATTCAAAAACAATTAAAAAATAAAATAAAAAAAATTCTTCAGAGGCTTACCGCTACCCCAGGCTTCCTCGACCAGAAAGCCCTGCCGCAGAGCCGCGCTGCCAGTGGATTTTCCCATGGCTGCCCGCCCGTGCCGTTCCCCGGTCCTGCAGGAGCCGCGTTACCTCCCGTCAGCCCCGCCGTGTCGTGGCAGAGCCCAGCTGTGCCGGCAGCCCGCGATGCCTGTGCCGGCCAGCCCAGCTGGGGCTGCCGCACCGCTGCCAAAGCAGACGACGCCTCTAAGTTTACCCAGTAAACCTCAGGAAAAAAAAAAAATAAGAAAAATTAAAAAAAAAAAAAATTGCATCCCTCATTAGAATTTCTCAGTAGACTACAGTAAAAATTAATTGAGTTGCCCCATCCTAGGTACGGGTACATCTCTGGCCACAGCAGGGTGTCACACCAAAGTGGCTGCATTCGTTTCTAAACGGCTATAGTCAAAGCAGTTTGAAAAGTGCGTATAGACCAGCCTGTAAAGCCGTTAGGGAATTTATTTTTTCCTTTGGCAAATAATTCATGAACAGTTATAACTCGTTGACAAATCATTGTGCAAACAATGAAAAGAGTTTTTTAGGATGGTCATGAGCACACATCTGGTACGAATGTTCTCAGAAATACTTCTCCACGCTGGCATGCACAGTCCTTTTGTCTTTGGGAGATTTTCAAGGGAATAAAAATGCTCACCTGAATATTTGTGAACATGCAGGCACATCAGCAGATCTTCCCTGAAAAAAAAAAAAAAAAAAAAGAAGATAAAATCCTTACCTTTTTTTTTTTTTTTTTTTTTTTTGGCTTTATTCACCCAGCTCTGCCTTCATCCAGGAAGCTTTAAGAACCTAATTAATTATGAACTAATTAACTAAGCTTTGCAAACTCATTGTGAGATCACTAGCATTAGTATAAATATTTCACAGTGAGTAAACTGAGGTATGCAAATGAACTTGTGTAAATCAGGTACCAAGGCATCAGTGACAGCAGCAGCCCCCGTAGCCCTTTCCATTCCCCCGCTCTACAGATATTTTTGCTTAGACGTTCGTGCTCTTTCCAAGCTTCGCATCTATCCAGTAAGGGTTAAAACAAGATTTAAAATCCTATATGAAATCTGTGCAAATATGTGTTCTGCATAAATCTGGGCCACAAAATTAATATACTTGTATACATTTTCCCCATCTGCTATATTGCTGACACATCCAGCTTGTGGCCCAGAATGTTTTAGGGAAGAAAGGGCCATCTCTGTGTTTAGTGCAATAGTTCACGTGGAGTTATAGACTTACTGGTGCGCTCAGGCTTCTCCACTAAACATAGAAAACAGCTTGGGGTACTTAGGAACTTTTCTTAGAAAATACCAAACCGCTGGGTCTTGGTGGAAGAAGGAGGGCTGGTTTTTTAGTTTAGTGGGTTTTTTGTTGGTTTTTTGTTTGTTTTTTTTTTTAATATCTGAGGAACTAAATTGCATATTTAGTGAAGAAATAAGTTTCCCTTTGTACTTTTCTTCATGATGTCAGCTATTATAATATATGTGTGTGTGTGTGTGTGTATACACAACACGTATAAATTTTCCATTAAAAAAAAACAAATGCATTTAGATAAGACTGCGGCCATCTCAAACCTCCAAATAGCGTAGGAGTAATTTGAGGGACTGTGACCCGGGAGAGGCAGCTCTTTTCTAGTTTGTGACCGCAGACTCCCTTACCCCAGCTGTGCACCTGTAATATATTTTCCTACCTCAGGAGGTAAAGGAGGTGCTCACTTGATGACAACGTGCTGGAGAAATAACGTAGGAACGCTTTGTCCAGAAGCTTAGAGGCTTCACTGAGAGCTAGCTATCGCGTGCTAGGAGATTGCGCAGCCTGTCCGGTACGAGGCTGCCGCACCGCGGTCCCCTGGTGCACCAGCCTGCCTCTTCTACAAATGCAATCAGAGTGCGTTTTTCCAGGAGGTTGGTTACATATCCTTGGGAGGAATGTTGGCCTTTTTTATTCTTTAATGCATTCCCAATACCAGAGGGTTTGGTTTTTTGGTTGTTTTTTATTATTATTATTATTATTTTGCATTATTTGGCCATAGATGCCCAATATACTGTGCAATTTTTAATTTCCTGGAATTCCCTTTTCCCAATAAAAAAGAGCAGTATATTTGCTTTTATTATTATTATTATTATTATCATTATTATGGCTTTTATTAACACTCTACTGGATGTTTGTGCCTAATTAGACCTTGGATATTGTAGCACGTCTATCTTGTGAGTTTATGGACAAAAAGCTGAGGTCTAGCTGAGCCTGCTCCAAGTCATAACTTCAGAAGAATCAGTGTGGCAGCTTTAAGTCACCAAAGGACTCCTCTATGCATGGGGAACCTCCTGTGGCTTTAAGGTCATTTCTCACTTGTAGAGCCATGTAGTTTTACTGTGACTTCTGGGAAGAGGCAAAAGATCAGAAAAATCTGTGTACGTGTCCTATTTCTTGATCAGTTTGTGCACTGTGAGCTATGTAGTATGGTCCTTGTCATAAATAATAATGCATCTACTTGCTTCTAAAATGTTGTTCATCATAGACCACTCTTTCCTTTGTAAATACATTTACTGTACTGCTGATGTCTTTGTGACGGAAACAGCAGGGTTAGCTGTCTCACATGCAAGAGCTTACCTGACTAAATTCTTTTATGTTCTTGCTAATGGTGGTGCAATAATTAGACATAATTAGAGAACCATGTAGCAGCGTGGAGGTGGAAATGAGAGGCTGTATCAGAAAGACTAGATACTGTTACAAAGACTAATTTATCAATAGAAATACAAATAATATTTTGTGTTTAAGTAGTGTTGGGACTGGAGTTCTGGAGGTATAGGGAGAGGTAGATTTCAAAAACAGCAAAGTGAGGTAACACTGATCAACTTTCTTTTGCAGAATAAACTTGCTTAGGTGCATAGATAATTTTATATTTTCTGCAACAGCCTGATCTTAAGCACTATTATACATCAAATAGAAACTGAAACCCTTGAAAATAATGCCGTGGAAGTTACATGTATCCTGTGATTTTATTTTTTGATATGCATAAACAAATAGCACCAACATTATAATAGGGTGGGTAGCGGGGTTGGATTACATTTCCTATTTTTAAGCCATCCATTTAGCTTCCATGTTCATTATGGCAGAAAGTACCAAAATTACCCTGTGAAGTCCGCCATGCAATGGCATGACCAGGTGAGCTCCCACATTTCGGTTCACCATAGCTGGTTGCTCAGTCATCTCTACTGATACAGCAATACTGTCTTCCACCAGACAGAGACCTCAATATTTGTCTTCTGCACACATAAGGCCTCCCCACATAGAGGCAATGCATCATTTATTTATTTTACTTCTCTGGGTTTTGCCGGTGACTCACACTGACTGCATGATGGTGCTTTTGCAGGCAGCAGGAGAATTATTTTATCACTTTGCGAAGTAACTCCCAGGCCCAGTAAAATGCAAAAGGAATAAGATTCTTCACCTTACCCATATGTCAGATAATAGATTTATTGCTACGGACTAAATCTTTCACTCTGTGATTTTGTTTTTGGAGTATGAGACATATTTGAGGAAAAGAGAAAGACTGACAAGCAAAGAGGAAATTGAGGCAAGGAAGATGGGTGCAATGGGAACTGGGAGGATTAGGAAGAGATTTGTGCAAAGATAACAAAGAGATTCGGATGCAGATAAGTGATTTGCCCACTTTTGCATTTTGAGACTTGCACGATGGTTGTGTACAGGAACACTAGGTGTATTTTTGCTAAGCAACACAGGCAGGTCCGACAGAGTCTCTCTCACAGAGGACAGTGCCCAGCCCCAGGAAGTCCAGGAGGTGATTTATTACAGCTCGTTACCGGGTCATCACGATGAATGACCATGGCCCAGGGCAAGAACTGCCTAAGCACACGTACACTCACGGGGTAGAAAAACAGAGGTTTAAAGCCACTCACACTTACTATGCTTCTCCTTTCAGCTGTGGTAGCACCTTCATGATCGCATATACCTGGAGATTCACATTGTGCCCCATTTGCTTCTGATTTACTTCTTCCTTACAACTAAGATATCAAAGTGCAATTCCAATAGATACCATCCTGGACAGGAGATAGCTTATAAGCACACACCAAAGCATTTAAAGGGAAACCTTCCAGCCTTACAGCCAGGCTTTAGGGAGGTCCCACAGTTCGCTGTCATTGCTGCTCTTCCCATTGTTGCTAATTAGTTCATTTCTATCCATGTGAGTAGGGGATGTCTGAGTTGTCAGTCCCATTGATTGACAAGGAACCTTTATAGATATACATGGGGTCCATCCTGCTCTTAAATTTCCACTGCAGATGTCCCCAAGTTTGAACCTGGTGGATGCCCTATTGCAGAAATAGTATTTTCTCTTTCTTTTTCTTCCTCTGCCATGCCTTAACCTGCTTACGGTAAAAGGCACTGAACTGAAATGAGAAAGCCCTATATAGAGCTCGGTTGCTGTTATTCCACTTGTGCAGAAATCAGCGGAGGATGTTGTTTTCCACCTTTTCTTGCTTTTTTATCCACAGCCTAGGTCAAGGACAGCTCAGCTCTGCTCCGTGTTCTTTTCCCTTTGGTTCCGTCCCATTTCCAGTTGCCCGACCCGTATCCCCTTTAAAATACGAAAAATAGCACAGGGAGACAATCACTATTTTGAACGGTCTTAAGTTGCTGTTACTTGCTTTAAAAGGAGGAGCATACGGAGCAGCTGCTTCATTACCTCTGTGCACGACTCTAGGTATACCTCCATCAGTATTTTATCACTTGTCTCATATTTTTGTGAAGATCAAGGAGGAAACAGGCATTTATATACTCACTTCGTCCTTCCTTGTGTCCCTTTTGTATGTCTCTTCCTCACACACTGCTTGCTTACAGAGGGGGTGCCACAGAAATAGAGGCACACCGTAACTGCGATTGCACTTCATGCGTTGCTCCAAGGAGAAGAACAGACCGAGCATTTCCAATGAGGACACAATACATCTTTTGCTGTGCTCTCATTTATAGCATGCATGGTGCAAAAGCAGGTTAGATAAGCATCCAGTGATGTGACTTTATTCTTTTTCTGTCTGTCCTTTACACTTGCGGTTTGTATTTGGAAAGGGGTGAAGAGGATACACCAAAAAATAGAGGGAGAAAGCCAGGTGCACAAGTTCACGTGCCATCTCAAAGAGGGAGGGAGCTTAAATTGCAGCCAACTGGGAAATTTAGGTGCACAAACTTAAAACTAATAGTAAACTATCCACACACAAATTTTTGGCAAAGCCAAGACCCCCTCCATTTGTCCAGAGTCGTATAGTGTGTGAATGGCTTTGCACGGGAAATGATTCTGAACTTTGCAAATAGCTTTTATTATAGCTCCTCTGTGACACTGCTAGAAAACAGATTAGATCATAGCTCATTTCTCTTTTATTATTCTGACAGTGATTTCATTTGTTCAGAACTTCCATTTTGCCTTTAATATCTCATATGCGGTCACATTTTGGGAGCTTTAGGATGTGTCGGTTCTGCGTTCAGTGCTACATGTCTCTCACCTTAGCCAACTCATTACAGAGAAGCATCCTCCCTAAATAACAAATATTAACAAACATGTATGAACTTCAGATGATACAATTCCCAGTTCATTTCCTGGGCTGTATCACTGCCAGGGAAGGATCAAATAAGGAGCCTGCCTTATCCCTAAAATAAGGCATGCTAGTGTGGGAAAAGTCCTTTGTTTCATACCTATAAAGGGGAAAATATACTAAACCCTGACCATGCAAAGAATAGTCCTCAGCTAGAACTGCAAAAATAGAAGCGTTTGACAGCCCCAAACAAACACTTCAGCCAGCCATTCTCTTCTGCAATACATTACACGTCTGCCCTTTAAAGTCAACTGCATCAGAGCGTTTGTACCACTCCACGCGCTCTCAGAACGAACGTGGCTGGCCCCAGCTGAGTCCGTTTTAAGACTTGTTTGGTTTTTATCAGCAACACAAAGTCACTGTCCCATGGTTCTTTTCCTCCCACCTATACGATGCTGCCAGAGAGGCCTGACCCGGGATTAGGTCCTTCCCACTGGTGCCCAAACATTACAGCAACCCTTCTGTACTCTCGGTCATTGGGACTGCCTGGAACAGACTTCGGCGTGCTCTAAAGTTATGGTGGGCAATCATCCAACAGAAAGCTGTTCATTAGAAAAGCCTAAAGGTCATTTTTGCACATATAATATCTTTCTAACCTAGTCTATGGATAGTAATTAATGATTTAAGCTTAAAAAAACCTCAGCTAAATCTGAATGCAGCATAAATAAATACCAATCGCCTGCAACAAAAACCCCAAACATTGTGCAGGTCTAGCTAGGATCATTATGGTTAACTAATTTTTGGAAGTAGTATAAAAGCAAAAAAGCTCTATAATTTTATTTTATACGTGGTCAACTGTGACATTACGATGCTTTTTTTTTTTTTTTTTGTCTTACGTCTGGATCCTTTACCTAGAAAAGCCAGCTGAGGGTTTGCTGGTTTTTTTTCCTTGGGTGGCAGAAAGATTTATTTCTGTGACTGCAGATATTTTAAAATATATTTTAAATGTTTTCTATTATTCTCTCCTTCTGCTCTCCACACATGTTAAAATCCGTTCGTAGCAAGGGTCTGCAAAAGAAGCTGGAAATGGCTATGTCCTTTTTCCAGGGCTTGTTTTCTTTGTGAGCCTGCAAGTACATTGCATTTGTGTGTGTGTGTGTGTGTGTGTGTTTGTGTGTGTGTGTGTGTACGTGCACAGGCTTAGTCCTCAGGTGGAACTGTGGTTCCTGTGCTTTCGTTCTCGAAGCTGTTATTCTGGAAGGGAATGGAGGCAGCTGTGTTTACAGCTCAAGTCTTGGCATACATTTACCAGAATCTATTATTCATATCGTTCAGTATCAGGGAGAGATCTCAGGCCACCTGTCTATCTGACAAATTCACCCTTTTGTGAGCTTTCTGTTCATAGCAAATTATGTTCACATTGATGAATTGAGTTTTTATGAGCATTGCTAACTAACATTCTCACAGAAGGCCAGGGGCAATAGACTGCAAGTGTTTCTGGTCCACAAGTAAATGTTAAAAAGAAAAAAACTGCCAGTATTTAAAGACAATTTGCCATGGAGGGATAGTTAAAATATTTGGCAAAGCCTTGATATTTATAAATTCAAGAATGTCCATAAATTATTACAAATAGTATGCTTATAATAAATACAAAAGAATAATAATTCTGTACTGCCCCCTGTGATTGTGGAGGCCTCTTTAGTATTCTGTGTATTAACAGGTAGCCAGTGATCAAAGCTTTTACCAAATTCTTACCAGGGCTTAACACAAGGTAGGAACCATTTAGTTTTGCAAAGGGAATCTTCCCTTGCAAATTGTGCAGTAAAACCGGTTGGGCAATGCTAAGTAAACACAAAACGATGATTTACCTGGTCTTTTCAGCACGGAGCTGGTTCATATCCGAGATGAGCCACCAGCCATGGGAGCATCTGTACTCTATAGATGAAAAGATCTGTAGTTATAGATCAAAATATTTCTGTAACAAGAGATGTTTGTGAAGGTGTGCTGGGACAGCATTCCCTATGCGCACCCAAATTCCTCATGCCCCTTTCCCAACCCTTTGGTAGTGGAAGGCGACTTCAGCAAGGGAGCATCACCCACCTCTGCGAGCAAAAGCTAGTGAGCTGGATTGCAAGCCTGCAGATACGGGCTCTAAATAAATAAATAAACGCTCAGCGACATCAGGTCAATATATTTACCAAAATATGATGCATCTAGTGCCATTTAATATGCCTTAGAGCACCTGAGACACTGCATGAAGTGTCCCAGAAGCTCCTCATGTCTTGGCGCGGTTGGAGGATAGCGTGGATACAACAGGGTAACCCTCTGGTGGGATTAGCTGCCAGCATCTAAGTGACTGAATCCCACCACAACTACCGTAAGGATGCTCTTAGGAGCCCACAAAAAGGAGATGGCAATACGCGACATTTCAGTGAGAGACCTGACGCTAATAGCTGTACCGTGAGATCAAATTTCCAAAGGGGAAAAATAAAACAAAAATGAATGAAGGGGAAAAAAAAAAAAAAAAGCTTTTGAAAGGGAAAAACAGTTTCAAGGGAAAACAATTCTTAGTAGTCATCGCTTCAGACACGGAGGAGCAAAACCAGTCGGACTGAAGCAGCCACCTGGCCGCGAGCACCGACTCCATCAGTACCACCTTCACCCCGTCCCCAGGGGGCAGGTGCCAGAACGGGGACCCACGTCCCCGTCGGGATGCGGCATCCCTTCACACCCGCGGCGGTGCTGCCTCTCGCCCGCTCCGCTCCTCTAGCTGAAAGCGTGGCAGCCCTGCCTGTTGTTTTGATAGGTGCGAATGGAGCGGCTGCCCCTCGCGAGCTATATCTGCCGTTTCCAAATCTGTACCGACGGAGAAACAGGTTGCGCAGCGTGGCCTGCTGATCTGCGCCTGCCTGGCCAGTAGCTTGGACATAAGGAGCACTGCTGTTACCGTCTTCCGAAGTTTCGAGCCGAGGCAGAGGGTGATAAATGCGGTGGGTTGCTTTCAGTGTATCAGTCAAACCGCCAGTTTGGGAGACCTTTTCCGTTAGGAGCCTTTGGATTTTAATTTCACATGTGCCAATCAGGTTGTCAAGCGCTTTGGTAGACCACCATTTTGTCAACTGGAAGCGCGGCATGAGTTTAAGTATAGCCGAAAGCCTGTTCGAGCTGGCCATCCCTTCACGGGAGAACATTGTTCTGCCTTTCCTGTTTTAACCCCTGCCTCTGCTAGGTATCTTCAGCAGTGTCAAACAAATTTGTAGA